>NC_067121.1:30257185-30560215 GCF_021347895.1 Acanthochromis polyacanthus
TTCACCTGCTGTAGCTTCACATTTACTGCAACAGACTGAAACGAAAGTGGCATCGATCCTCCCACCGAACTGTCAGCAAGGCAGCATTAAACATTCTCTCAAACTATTCCTTTTAAACAGCAGAGTAAAATATTAGTGGGCAGCCGTGTTTAAACGGTTCTGAAGTGAAAGGAAAATGACAAAAAGTAAAAGTGAAATGAAATGGCTGACAGTAATTTTCTAAACTGTTAAAATGTCCAGAATAACACCTACTGCATCTACTCTGCCTGGAAATGAACTGGACTGAAAAAGTAGTAAATATTTACAGAAGCAGCATCTTCACCTTGGTGTTCTTCAATAATATATCATGTGTAAAAGCTTCTTTCAAAAAGCCTCCAGGCAAAGCTGTACATTTACAAGAGTCACACGTCAAGTACAGTATAAAACATATGCACTTGCCCCAGTAAACAGTCCATATTCACAGGATTTTTATTTCATAAAAACCTCAAACGTTCCCATTCAAGTCCACTAACACAGCAAAGTAGCCAGTTTCTTACAGTTAAAGTCTCTTTAAGTTAGTAGTGGTGGTGAGGCATGAGGATGTCGTTTCACCATGAAAAATGTCTTTACATACAAACGACAACCAGAGTAAAGAGATAAAATACAACCAAACACAACCAAACAGTACAGAGCCAAAGAAAATGTTTTGTTTGGATAGGAGAACAGTGGGAGTCGATCAGGAGTCGAGGTCTGACCGACGGTGGGCGGGTCGTCTTCGGACACGTGCCGGCAGGAGCTGTCAGCTCAGACGACCTTTGGCATGGAAGTGAAGGGGAGTGGAAGAGCTGCTGGGCTGCAGCCCGCTGACGCTCTGACGAAACACAAGCTCCCCGTCCAGCTGGCTGCCGCCGACACGAACAACAACTGTCACCAGTCCGACCGCTGCGTCAGAGTCGGATTGTTTCACATTATGTTCTCAATCGCACATACAAACGAGGCACGCAGTCAGCAGTAGTCCCCGAGTCTCACGCCACTCCTGCCTTCCTTCTCTTTCGTCTCGGATTGCACAACTGAGCGCGTGCAAAGTGTTCTGTCCATCTCCAAACCTCTTCTACAGACGCTGCGGTCGCTTTAGTTTTTGGGGTAGATTTTTTCATAGAAGAAATTCTGTGCCAGCAGGTAGAGTTCACCGTCCTTTTCTCTGACAGCATGTGCCCTGACGAACTGGAACTGCTCCAGTGCAAACTCATAGAACTCGTTCTCCATCTTCCAGATGGCAGACTGCTGCAGCTTGGCGATGGACTCCTTTGTGGGCGGCTTCTTCTCGCTGGTCTTCCTTAGGTGGGATTTCTTGCCTGTAATGAAAGAAGAAGACAGAAGCAATAAAGTCAGTCATTCAGTATATATTCATGAATGTGATGTTTAATGTTAATGTAGGAAAAATCTGAATGTTACTTTGCAGTAAGGGTTGTATCATTGTGGGGGTTATAGGTTTATAATGTTGTCTGTGCTGTTTTTATTATTGATGCTGTTGGTCCTCTGACTACTTTTACTGAAAAGCCCAACCAGGGACAGGAGTTGAAAATGAGCTCAGTGCTATACACTCTATATGTAATACATCAGATGTGTTCTATGTTAATTTCATGGTCGCTGATCAAACAAATGAATAATAATACTTTATTTTATTTTTCCTTTATGAAAGAGATGGGCGTAGTTTTTGTACACTAAAACCACGAGACACAATAACACTGCCATCACCCTTAAAAAACAGCTAAACCACCATTCCTCCACTTAATGACTTTTTTAAATGCAGGTTTTGTTTTCTTGCTCAGATTTAGATAAAAAAATTTAGCACAAACACTAAGAACAGAGTTTAACAGACTTTGGGGTTTATAAGTGTGCAGACCTTATATGCGAATAAATAAACTACAAAACATACTAAAGGAATGGGGGGGGGAAAGCATTATACAGGCTCTTTAAAGTTATATTCATGCACAAAATGCGCAAGTCAAATGTTTTAAGAATCACAGATAAGTTTGCTATAAATATGGCACACGTACTTGCTTTGCAATTTGTTCGGTTAGGTTAAAAAAAAGTCTTCACCACACTCATGCCTAAACGGTAAATATAAACCTTCAGCCACATATTGATTGGCGTAGCTTAGCACAAACACTGGAAACAAGGTTTAACAGGTACACAATGAAAACAAAATCCACCTACTGTCAGCTCCAAGGTCAGCTCAGTAATACGTTATGTCACGTTTGTTTACTCCGTACAAAACCAAACTGTAAAAATGACAAGTTGCTTTACTGGACAGAATTTGCCAGTTTACACTCAGCTGGGTGTAGGAACTACTTGAAGTCTAGTCATCACTGCAAAGTTGCCAAAAAAAAAAAAAAAGGCAAACAGATGGCACTACACATAATTGGTCTATCTGTAATTCTTTAGCTGAGATTGCAGGTCAGCAAAAAACTAACTTACAAAACAAGAGTCAGAACATAAGGACAATTTGTTTTATTTATGTAGTGTTTTTTCCAGGATAAAGAATATATTACTTCAAATTCATCAGCTAAATACTTGATTAACTTGAGTGCTTAAACTGACGGCCATCATCTTGAGTCATAGTATCTGATGCTTAAGCTTTCCATTATTCATCCTGGCTGCAGTCATTCTAACTGATCTGTAACTACACGAGTGCACATTGATCACCGTTCAGTTCTCTGAAGGGGAACTCAAATTGCTGATATGCAACCGCAGCGCACACACACAGTTTCCAGCATTGCGGTATGTGTGAGCCGTTAGACGGTTTATTATAATCTTGGTGAGAGAAGCTAAAACATGCAGGGAAACAGCAAAGCCTTTCCAACAGTTCAGCAGCACTGCACCTGTTTTGTACAGCTCAGTGGCTCCTTTGAAGAACCGTGGCAGCGCGGCCTCCAGCATCATGACGAAGTCTTCCAGCTCCTCCGTTACTCCGACCAGCATGTACTCGTTCACCAGGTTGTATTTGGCCTGCTCCAGAGCCCACTGGCTGCCCACGTTCCTACACAAAGATCATGTTTTTTTTCTTTTTAAATGCGGGTATTTTTCACTTTATTCTGCCGTGAGAGTTGCTGTTCTGGTGGATGGAGAATGCTCACGGTGCTTGAAACGGAGGAGAAGAAGGATGTTTAGATCTGACACGGAGGAAGGGAACGAGATGGATAAGAAAGTGTGCCAGAGGAGCGGCAGAGGAGAGCTGGAATGTGTAACGACAGGGACAGGATGAGTGATGAGGTGAGATGGGAGAGTCCAGAGAGGCAGGAAGGAAAAAGTAAAGGTGTTGTCATGATTTAGGAAATTGAATAATTCGGGAGGAAGCAGGTTGTTTAAACCTATAAAGTAAGTTTTTGGCAGGGCCTTGTCCAACAGAGCAATCTAGGACTGA
Source organism: Acanthochromis polyacanthus (assembly GCF_021347895.1). Classification (NCBI taxonomy): domain Eukaryota; kingdom Metazoa; phylum Chordata; class Actinopteri; family Pomacentridae; genus Acanthochromis; species Acanthochromis polyacanthus. The sequence goes on from NC_067121.1 coordinate 30,260,592, forward strand.
AGGCAACTTCACCTTTTTGTCTTCAGTATTTATTTAACGCTTCCAAGGGGCTTTCCATTACTTTAATATACTGCTGGTGCACTACAGCGAGCTAAATCCTGGACCTGCAGTCAGTAAAGTGCTCGAGGAGGGTCGATGGTTAAAAGATGGAAAGGGAGAGTCAAGGAGAGATTAAGGAGGTTGAGAGGGATGAGTGAGGGCAGAGCGAGATTGGTAAAGATCACGATGCAGAGAGGACAGATCAAGGCTGAGAGAGCTATCAGAGAGCTGGAGAAGAGAGCAAAAGAAAAGGACTATGAAGCTTAATGTAGCTTGCTACGAAACAAAACTGATACAGCGACTTTCTGAACAATTTAAACTGCCCGAGCAGAGGAAACAATAAGGCTGACGGTAGTGTTTGGACAAAAAGAAATAAACAGCAGTGAGCTAGTCTGCCGCTAAATAACTTCCTGCTCTAACTGTGGCGCTAAACCCAGAGCCCACTCATTTATAATTAACATGTTTAACTTAAATCACAACTTTAAAAATGGGGTAACTGCTACCACATTTAGTGCACTACAGAGAAATAAATGCCCCAGAAAGGTGTATGTTAGGTGTTCATTGGAATAAAGGAAAATGCCACTAAGTGCAACAGTTTATTGATCTACTTTAGTTTTACACGTCTAAATTTGTCAACAGGATCAATTCACTGCTGCTGGAAACAAAGGAGGATTTATGCTGTATATACAGAGATATATTTGTACTAGATCACATGACATATGGTTGATAGTTTCAAAGTGTGGTGTGAATGTGGCACAGCGGCAGGTGTTTGAAAACTTACCAACATTCAGAGTAGTGACCGCAGAAAAAAGGAATCTGGAGCCACAGTTTCTCCGGCGCGCAGTCTGAGCCGCCAGCTGATACACATTCATCAAATGTCTGAAAGACAAACATGGCAGTGATGAAGAAAACAGATCAGAGATTTCAAGTCTGCCAAAAAACAACAGTTATAATCCCTGTATTAACAGTGAAACGGATCGCTGTAATTGTTCTGTAAAATCCAGAGTCCTTGTTTTGTGCCAAAAATGTTTTCCAAAGTTGGTCTGAACCTGAAACGTGGCTCCGAAAGTCTGAGTTTGGTGAATACAGTTGGTTATCTTCCAAAGCTTAGTAAGAAATGTCCCTCTTTTTGTTATTGCTCCACTTTAACTCATCAAGACATTCTGTTTAGAGATTTTAAAAGAGGGATTTCTGTATCTTTGCTCTTGATTTTGACTTCTTTAGCCTCATATACTTGAATTTCCCTCAGGATTAATAAAATATCTATCTATCTATCTATTTTAGATTTGTACATTAAGAGGGGTCTTTTAAAGGCCAGTATGAACATAAACATTGATTACAGATTGAATGTTCATATGGAAATCTCACTGCTGGTTTAAAATAGCCTTGAAAAACCTAACCTGAATGTAACTTCTAAAGGTAAACCTAAAAATCAATGTATAGATTCACACAACAGTAGTTCCTCTTAATCATCACTCTGGTAGAAGTGCTTGGCGGTGTGTTTATCTGCAGAGACTCTGCTCTCTGTCTGCATTTTCATCATATTTTGCTGCGTTTAGAACATCTCTGGGCTGCGTTCTTAATGCAGTGGGTGTGTAGACATGAGCCAATAACAGCACACAGGTGAGGCTGGGACTGTATAAAACGTCAGTGACTCAGTGGTAGACTGTAAGAAGCGACGGAAATGTTAGACAGTGCCAAAAAAACCCCGGAACTATAGGAGGCAACACACCAAGCAGACAAAGCTGGTTCCAAAACGAGAGCAAATCTGGGGGTTGGCTTTCAGCTACTAGCGAGTACTGAAGGAGAGGAAGAGCGACAGGGAGTTGGCCTGTTCTCTGTTGGACGGTTAGCTGAGTTAGCTGCTGAAGTATCAGCTGTTCTATTCAAACAATTACGGAGCATTTCTCCACTGACAGATTGTAGTGTATATACAAGAAAAAGACCATCTTCATGAATACACACATCAGTACGCCGACAAAACTAAGAATCCTCAAATGCTACAGCGTGGAAATGTGGACAATATCAAACAATATGCAGAAGAGACTCCAGGCAACGGAAGTGAGGTTCCTACAAAGAATGCTAGATATAGTAACCAATGAAGAGGTGCTTATGAGAGCAAATGTGAAAAGAACAATACTGGCCACCATCAAATTGAGAAAAATTCAATTCCTGTGATGAATAGGAATAGGAGGGAGAATCTTGCAATAACAGGCAAAATAGAAGGGAAGAAAGCAAGAGGACGCCAGAGAATGACATACTGACAACATCAAAGATTATATCCATCGAATGCCAACACTGTACTACATGCAATGTAAGACAGAGCAAAGTGGAAAGGCATGGTCATCAACACGATTACACAAGACACCTAAGAAGAATAAGAATAAGAAGTGTATGTATAAGCAGTATACGCACACACTTAACTCTGCTATCAACCAATGCAAATAGCTTTTCTCGAGGTCCGTCATTTGAACTGTAAATTTTTTTCTAACACACAAGCGACATCAGTTACTGCAGCATGCCCAAACTAAAAGTGAGTTGATGGCCAGACACCCAATCCTAGAGGTAGTGTTGTAAATTTGAGTATGTATGTTTGTTCATCCATCCATCATCTATACACCGTTTAATCCTCATTAGGGTCGTGGGGGGCTGGAGTCTATCTCAGCTGACTTAGGGTGAAGGTAGGGGACACCCTGGGCAGATCACCAGTCTATCACAGGGCTACACATAGAGACAAACAGGCGCAATCACAATCACACCTATGGACAGTTTAGAATCAACCTGAACATGTTTTTGGACTGTGGGAGGAAGTCGAAGTACTTGAGAACAAACTCCATGCAGAAAGATTCCAGGCCGGGATAGTAACTGGGTATCTTCTAGCTGCAAGGCGACAGTCCTACTGTACAGCTCTGCATGTTTGCATATACATACTTGCATACTTTGGTTTGCAAAGATACTGGCTTACAAGCCTGTAAGTTGTTCACTTTAATCAGCTTGTATTCAGGTACAGTGGTCTTGAGTTGCTGCCAGGTGCTACACCAGGCTGTGTGTTCTGGCAGCTGCAGTCAGGAGCAGAGGAGATGCACCGCTAGTGGCGCTGAGCCACAGGAGAAGAGCCCAAGTTTGAATTTTGTGCTTTAAAAAAAGCACCAATTCCTGCAAAATACGCCTTTAAATAAAAGAATGGGATTATTTGTGGCTTTTACCTTCTTGTCTCCTTGTTTCCTGCGTCTCAAGCCGGGCCTGTAGTCGTCCCCGAAACGCAGAAAGTAATAATAGGAGACCAGCCTTTCGATGGGGTCCCTGATCACATTAATGTAGATGGGCTTCCTCTTCACACCAAACCTGGGGAGAATCAGAGCCAGAGAACTCAGCAGGAATTGAATCAAACCAGTCGAAACTGAATTTAAAGTGAGACAAATAAAGCTGATTTAAAGTTTAGTAATCCACTTTCTATGCAGTTTTACTTTCCTGTACGCTCACGTAACAACAGTCAACTTGAAAAGTGAAGAGTTTCAAATGACCACAAGGGGGAGTCAACTGATCAAAGCCACAGCAGGGTGAACTAACGTGTCTTTACAGTGCTGCCTTCATATGTTAAATGTAAATGTCTTTACTTGGTGAAGTCCAGGAAGGAGACGTGGCCGTGGTAGAAAGCCGGCTTCATTTCCCTCCATTCAGTGACATTCTTTACAAACCGCACCTGAAAAAACAAAATGATCACAACGGCTAAAATGCTCTGCTTAGTACACAAAGAAATATCAAGAAAACAGGTATGTGCATTAAAAATGAAAGGGGGACTATGACTAATTGCTCAGACCTGGTCTTGTAAGGACATGACCGGGTTGTTCTTGGTGGTGTTGATGTGCAGGACGTGGTAGTGGTTCTTCCCACACAAGTCGTAGGCGATGTTGGTGAAGGAGGTGCTGGCCGTCTTGGGCACGCGGTTGTAGATGATGACCACGTCATCTTCGCTGTTTGACACCGTAGCCGCCGAATCCCGATCCCTCAGGCCGTCCTGCGTGTGCCGCTGCTCAATCTCTCGTACCTCGTGTCTGGCAATGGCTCGTTCTGGAAGGATGACAAGAGATTAAAAAGAGGTCAGTTCAGGATGTCCAGGCGATTTGGTGTTTACAAAAAAAAGTCAGCAGCTGTGTGGGAAAATGAGCAGGAGATGTCCTTCAGTGGGTTACTGATTATACGGACTGACCAGCAGCAGGTGTGACTGCAATCAAACTGAAACAAACCTTCGACCTCCCTGTGCAGCCGAGAAACTGAAAGGTCCAGTAAAAGGTTCAGATTATTAAAGTATTTAGATTGCAGGCAGACAAAAATCAGAGAACATTTCAGATGACTGAGTTTCTGAGAAAAAACAGCAGCACTTGCAACAGCCACATCCCTGTTACATGTTTAACATGTCTCATAACTATGATCAAACACTTAATCACTGGACTTGACATACATGGCTTAGATTTAGACTTCACTTTAAATGCGATCCACTTACACCTTAAAATATCATCCGGTCCTTGTCAGAGGCAACACCACTCGGTGCGAGACTAAACTGTAACTTCATTAAAAATGGATTTTCATTTCATTTGAACACAGCCCCTGTCAGAGTGCAGATAGCTAAAACTCTTTTCCCGCTTCACACCAAGGATCAAGAATAATGTCAAACAGGAATATTAGTTAATCATTTTGTGTGCAGCCTATTTCACGCTGCCGGTACCACTTCTCTTGTTCACTAATCAGATTCAATTTTAATATCCGTCCCCTACCTTTACTTTCACTCTCCTTATTCAACCGTGTTCCCATTTTAGATCAAATAATATACTTTCATATGGCCGAGTGTGACTTTGTGTGCTGCAGACAGATTTGAGATGGTGTGAAATGATTCATCCGGCTACGTTTCTGCTTCTCCGAAGGAAAGTATCACATAAGGGGAGGAGAGAAGGTGAAGAGCAGGAGGCTAAGGGTTGGCAGTTAGACGGTAAAGCTACAGTTATTTGACGGCTAACTGGATGTTTACAGGACATCAATGCGCTTTAAATGAGGAGGGTGGAGGTTTTGCGGGGGGCACTGCCACCTAAACACTGCATGAAGCTGCAGAAAAGCCAGACCTCGGTGCCTCACTGTGAATGGAATCGACACAAAGAAGGTCCGGCCTTTGTCGCCCCCGGGCTTTTCTTTATCTGAATTCGCCTCAGATTGACAGGTGTTGACAAAGCCTCAGAGTGCTCTGCAGGAAGGATGGAGAGAGAAGAGGGGCGGTTGTGTGCGAAGGAGGGGAGGCAGCACAACGCTGGAGCACCTAATACCCGTGGGAGCTCTCAGCAGAGCCAGTGGGCTCCTAAAAACCGGGCCTAAAGCCGTGCCTGGCAACTGAGACACAGTTACAGCTTGGACCTGCCTGGCCGGGCTTTGCAGGCTGGCATCTGGCACCAAAGGCCAATTAAGATGTCATCTGCGCTTCCACCGCCCTCCTCCCTCATCTGTGTGAATGTGAACACACACACTCTCGCTGCCCCTTCGCTTACACCCTCCTGAGCAGCTGTTAATGTTCCGCTCATCAAAGCTGGATCTGGTTACGGACGGAGCCGCGCCACTTCCTCACGCTCGCAACTGCTGCCGCGGACTGATGGCGTGGAGACGTGCCAGGTGGTCGTAATGGCTGAAGGCTGAAGGCTGTCGGCGCGCAGGACAACTGTAATGGAGACATTCATTCACGAGTCCATCCGAGGCACGCATCGGCCAACAACAACAGCAATAACAGTTGCTACGCTGGAACTTCACCGCCTGGGCTCAAGTGTCATTTTTGGATTATTTTTTATGAGCGAGTACAGTGAAGTGGACAACAGAGAAAGACAGTGGCAAAAAATAGAGCTTCAGTCCAACCCGTGACAATGCAAGTCGTAAATACTACGTGCCTTTGGTCTGATACAGAGTACCAGGTGTCTGAAGAACTTTACAGTTTTATAGACCTTGAAAGCACACTTTCTCAGTGTGAGTGATGGAGTCCTCCATGAAGACACCATTTTCTATCAAAGTCAGAGTGCTCATATTGATATATAAGGTTCAATCCTTGCAGTTCTTCCTGGTCTCATTTGTAACAAGCTGCTCTTTCTTGAAGAACTAAGTACCTGTGCACAACATGAGAATGCCACTTCAGATCTTATATCTGTGGAGCATTTTAGCATCTCTTAGCTTGTTGCTTTGGTTTTACAATCCTTGACTTAACTGTTTAGGTAGATTATCTATCTATCATCAAACAGCAGACAGAGTTAGTGACAAGCTGGTAAATTTTGTGGAGCATTTAACATCTAATGCAGCCAATAATGAGACCAAAATACAACTACAGATGGACAGAAACACAACTCCACATGAATGTTAATATGGATTTTTATCTGCTGTATGCGTAAATATGCAACTATCTGATAACAAGTTTGCAGCTCCTCCAATGACCACTTGAGGCTGCCTCCAAATCTGAGGCAATACCCGTAAACCTCCATGTTTAAAATGTCCAACTTTACATAAGAAATAAACATGTTTACAGCCTGCTACAAAGGACAGTGTTGGTCATTGTAGTTAATTTCTCCTGTATGAAAGCTTTTTTTCCCACATATTTAAGGGCGTGACTACTGTGAGGAACAGATGGCTGTCGTCATAGTACAGTAGGGCCCAGACACATTTGCATGGCTCGCCTCAGCTCCACTCACGCACCACCTCTTTGCTCATTTTCAGATTAGCCGGGAGTTAGGCCCTGCCAAGACAGCCGGAGCCACCGCACTGATATTCAAAACTGCTGTTCAGAAAACCTCACGTCACGGAGGGTTTGCGAGTCCTTCTATCCGGTCAAATGTGTGCGGCATGCAAACACATTAGAGCTCCTTTAAATTTATATGTGTACAACTCATCATTATGGATATTAAACAGGGCTTTCAATAAAGATAAATACTAAACAAACTATTTTACATACTGTACTCTTCCCCCTTTTCCTAGTTTTGTGCCCAGGATTTGAGATTCCAGCCGGCGTCGCAATACAGTGGAGGAGAATGAAATTTGTTTTCAGCACTAACAGCTTTGACAAATAGCATTTGAAATATTCAACAGCGACTCCTTCCAGTGCCCCCGTTTCTCTGCTGACAGACCTTGCTGTCAACAGTTTTCTCTCCACCACTTTCCATTGGAAAAAACAGTCCCAGCGCAAACTGTTGACAGCGAGGTCTGTGGATTATCCAGAGACGGCAGGATACAGGGTCTGAACAGAGAGGCTGCTGCTACTTAAAGTGCATTGGTTGAAATGCTGTGTGCACCTCAAACAAATTCCCCAGTCAAAGTAAAACCAAATTAACTTACATGGCAAGATACTATTATAGGTAAGAGAGAAGGAGTGTTTGCAGCCATGCTCTTCTTGAACTGCTGAAACCTTCATGACCAAACAGTAGAATATAGAAGAGTTCTTGTAAGCTTTCCCTTTGCTTTGCTATGGAATCAACACACTAATGTTAGATTTTGTACAGCTCAAGCTTCCATTCTCTCTATTTAGAAAAAAATGTTGGGAAGTGAGAAAACACCGGGGGCTACCTTGTCCCTAACTACAATGTCCTGAACTGTGAAGGGGCCCTGAAACCACTTGTTAAAGACATGGTGCTTTGTGCCAAATTTCCAACAACCAACTAGGAGGCGAAGCGGGCATGGCAAGGGCTTCTTAGGCTTTGTAGCGGACGCCCTATTCATTGCCAGGCTGAACACACTTGGCACAAACCTCCATATCAGAGGGCGCCACACACACACTCACAAACTTAAGCCGAGCGCTCCCTTCTGAGGTCATTTAATTAGAGAACAAAGGCCTGAATTACTATGGCCACACAGCAGGCCTCCTTTCATTCCACATTTCCGTCAGTTTCCTCCCCTCAAGCCGTCTCTGTGCATTAAAAGCTAATTATGAACCGTGAAGCCAACACAGGTCTTAAACATTGTGACAACTACAAGCCTATTACTCCAAGTTTCATTCAGAGCGAGAGACAGGAGGAAGACGGAGTGCTGGTAGTTGGAGCTATTTACCGAAGCAATTTAACGCTGATTAGACGCGAGCATTTGAAATCATCGTTCACATTCGCCGCCAGATCTGCAAAATGTGACAGGCAGTCATGTATTATTGCTATCACGTCAGATCTGATGGGATAATAAAAGTGGGGGAGAGGAGATGATCCTCTCTCCAAGCAGCTCATAAATCCATCATTGCTCCGATCCGCCAGTCGGAGCTCTCTCCCTCTCTGAGCTTCCCCTGAGAGGGTGAGCCCCTCGAACCGAAGCCTTGAGCTAGGTGGGTAATAGAGATTGGCTATCAGCGGCAGACTGAGGTGTATGGCTTGTAGGGTTCTGCTTGGATGCCGCTGGATTGCAAAAATCAATGAAGGATGACAGGGAGGAGATCTAGGTTGCTGCTGTATAAAAATCGAGTTAGTCTGCTGCTGCTGCCGTTTCTCGCCGGTACCTCCACATAGACTTGGATGCACGCTGCCGTTTGGCGGCAGCAGGTTTCCAGGGGGACAGTTATGTCACCACTGCAGCACTCGCGAACATTCGGATAAACTGTGCACTTCCGTATTTCTATAATTATTCTAATTCAGCCTTTGGATCCATTTAGCAGAGACAGAGGATTATCAGAGGAAGCAGGAAGAAAATCCAGCTGAACAAGGAGATTCAGGCCCGACTAAACAGAGCAGAACCAGCATAACCAGCGTTATTTAAGCGATGACAAGGAATATGAAACATGCTGCGAGAGGAATCTGTTGTGCAGCTTCTCAGCGCCGCTGGCAGCTACTGAGCAGATAAACCAGAGCATGTTCATTAAGTGATTGTGAAGGTACACTCAGAACGCCTTTAGAGCTTTCAAATAAGCTCAGAATGAGAGGCAGGAATGGAGACGTACAAAACCACACAGCCCGTGGCACACAAAAACTTCACATGCCACAACTCTTATGCTGTATGCAGTGTTTCATCCATTGTCTCAGCGAAAGATACAACACCCGACTACATACTGGCTTCCTGAAATGGGGGTAATTGCTAACGCTGAGGCATTTTTCCCACTCCCTTTGACACACAAGTGCGACATTGACGCTCAAAGAAAGGTCTCATTCACGGATCTGCCCTCCACAGTACAGCTGGGGGAGACAAGGAAGAGCCAGGTCTGAGGGAGATGAAGAATGATGAAAAAAATGGACAGACAGACTGAATACTAGGGGTCCTGGGGTTAAAGTTTCTATTTACTCTCTGGTCTAAGGCATAACAATGGATTGATTTCAAATCGAAATTTAAAACAATGCCGTTAACAAGTTGCAAATGCTGCAGTTTTAGCTACACATTATGTAGAGAGTTTGATCCAGAGTCTAAATTGTTGTATCAGAAGTTTTAGGAATCCATGCCACCCCCTGTTGTATTAAAGTGCCATCATATGATTTCAATTTATCACACAGTAAATATACAACTGAAGTTTGACTTTCAAAAATTAGATCAACAAAACCAAAATCAAATCACAGTATCTGTCAGAACAGCTGCAAGTATGTGAGCCTCTTTGAACATCAGCGGATAAAAAACAGCAATTTTCCTCAGAGCTAAAAAGGAGACTGACTGATGGATTTTCACTTGTTAAATAGCCATAAACATGACAACAAATGAGTGCAAATGTTGCTTTGAATCTGCTGGATGTGCAGAAAAGGACACATGTGCGACATGTCAGCCCGTCAGTGTTGTGTTCAGTTTGTTCCGTTACCACAGGTCACCAAATGGTAAGTGATGCTTCATTTTTAAACTAGATTTCAGTCAGGAATATGTACCATGCAACAGAACAAATTCAAAGATTGCAGCGTTTAAAAGGAGGTTTTAACATAGAAACAGACAGAACAATAAGATTAACTATTAACGTAAGACAAGCCTTACATAAGACTGACATTTAAGGGGGAAAATTCCTACTAACGTTGGACTAGTTGATGACACATGGCTAAGAATCACTAAATGAATGACAAACACCAAAGCAAAGAAACATACAAAAACATATTGTATATTGCTAGAATTAGATTTAAAAGGGATATGATCATTTTTCATTAACTTTCCAACAATGGATTTCCAAAAGTATGTATCATGAGCACACAGCTGGACTCCACACCACTCTATGCTCTGCTACATGTGCTGCAGACAGTGCTGAGATTACTGTGAACAATGGAGTCGGAGCTGCTCTGCTGGACAAACTCTGCAATGGCTAAAAAGCTACCCTGAACTACCCCAAATGTCTTTTTGATCTGGAAGTTGTAATGTGTAAATGATAAACTGAGGAATAATGTTGCGGAAATTGAATTTATTTTTCTTATGAAATGTCAAGTTGTTCATGACGTTTTGTCGAAAGATAATTCCTTAAATGTGAACATTTTCAGAATGTCCTTTTTTGCACGAAAACAAAGGGAAAAATTTGGAGTTGTGGTTATTTACAGGTTATTATGCTGTGAGTATACTGGTCCGGCCCACTTGAGATCAAATTGGGCTGAATGTGGCCCCTGAACTAAAATGAGTTTGACATCCCTGGTTTACGTCCTCTAGATTTATTCTAACAGGTGGCATATCTGATAGGATATGCTGGAAATGATGCTGAATAATGTATCAAAGTCACATTTTAATATAAGTCACAGGAAGGCTGCACCACTTTTTCAATGAGCCAGAGAGGTGACGTGGTGAAAATAAAACGTCTGGCTACATTGCAGGTCCCAATAAATAAGGAGTTTCACGGTGACGTGATACTTCCTGCCCAGGACTTGGCACTGCTGCTTTGCGAGCCTCCATAAATACAAGCCAAAGAGTTTTTCATTGTTATGACTTTCACGGTAGCTGTGCTTTTACTAGAAGAGAGGAGCGAGAAAGGTGAGGAAATTACAGGCAGGAGGGGGCTTTGTGCCGTTAAGGTCATGAGTCAGTTTTCTGTCTGTAAAGGTCGAGGGAGGATCTCCATTCTCTGGGAAAGATGCTGCTGCTGCTGTTGGCCCTGGAGTTTAATTCAGCACAAACAAGCCACATAAAGGTCACGTATCCTGTAAAGCCTGGACATGACATTTTTTTCTCCTCGGCAGAAGCAGCGTTCGGAAAACAAGCGCATCTTTGTGAGAGAATGCCGACAAAGCATTCCTCGGATATAAAAGACGACACAAAACGCACCCTTGTCAGAGCTGACTGACAGCACAGTGCAGACAGTTTAAAGTGGCTGGGTGGTTTGGGGAATGGCTCGTGAGATCACAAACACACTGTTGAAAGTCGTTGAGGAGAAAGATGTGAGGAAGAGAAAGTTGGAGAGAAACGACCTTTTCTCATTTTTGACGAAAACGCTCAAAGAGTTTGGCCTTCAGCTGAAGATGTGGTATTTTTCTTTGCACTGAGGAGTTGGAGCTACAGATGAAAAACAAGCTGTTGGACTAAATTCAATGGCAAACTAAATAAGCACCAGCCACATGTGGCCCATTTATAACTCCTCGTCTAAATGCGAGCCATGTCTGTACACTAATGATAACAATCCGGGATAGATGGAGATGATAATCATCATGGTTCAACCTGCCACTTTCTCCCCTAATATGTCTTTTGTACGATCGAAGCCAGTAGTGCCGTCTGACAGGTGAGCCAATAATGTCTGGAAAACAGAGAGAGTAAAAAGGGGGCCACGTTTCTGTCGGCTTCATCAGAAACAGCCAGTCAGATGAGATTATGGAGCAATTTACACAGATGGCAGATCCCATCATTCCCCTGCCTTGTTAAGCAAAGGCGGGTCTGACAGGTTGTGGAGAGGAGGGAGGGTGGAGGCCGATTGATTGGAAGAGATCTCATCTTGGCACAGATTGTCAATGACTAAGCAGTGAGAATTAGCCAACGCTTTTCAGAAGCAGTTGTGCTTCAAAGGAAGGAGAAAATATCTGGACAACTTGTCAGGAGAGGAGCGATTAAATGCACTTGTTAGAGGAAGAGAAACCACAGCAGGAAAGTGTCTGGAGCTGCCGAAGGCTTCAAACACGACCTCATAAACGCTGCAATCAAATCTGCAGATGCCAAGGAGAAGAAACTGGAGAATGCGTACAGATTCGCACAAAAATACAACTCTCCTCGTATCTTAATATAACAGCATACATTGTTTGCATAACAGTGCGGATCTGGTTGCAAGCTCCAACCCAGATATCCACTGCTCCCTTTCCCTCCCCGTCTCTCGGCCCTGGAATAGATAATTAATAATGCATATATGGGAGTCCAGGGAAAACTCCACACTCTATTAAACGGAGCAGACGACAGCTATTCATAGGTTTAATGATGAGTGGGAGGGACAGGTGAACACCGCAGAGAATCTGTCCCACACGGGAAGGTGACAACAGCAACAGCTCACAGTTATCTCCTCGTCTCTGCAGGCCTGTGTCTTTCATCTGCGACTTCTCTCCATCTCTTCTTTCATCTCATTATCTGTAGCATCTGCAGGCCATCTATCTGGAGAGCCTTGTACTCTGTTCTTCATCGGATCACTGAAACACACGGATCAGGTCCCGCTCTGCTCTCCACTTACTAACTCCAACACCTAAACTCAGGGTTTTGGTCAATACAAGTCCTGATTCGCTGCCAGCTCTCCTTTCTTCTGTTTCCAGATTCAAATCTATAAACTTCACCATGCTGAATTGATTTGGATCTCTGTGTTTAAGGTCACATGAGGATATAAATACACAGCACTTCCTCAGGTGTTGCTAAAACAATCCTCCTCACTTTTCCATGTTTCAAACTCATACTTCCGTCTTTTACAGTTTGAGTAACTCACAAAAATCTCACATACGGTTCATGTATCATCTAGATGACAGAAACTCTGCAATGGCAAATGGATAATTTCATCAATTTTACTCAGAACCAACAGACATAAACAAGTCTACATTCAGGTGTCAGGGAGCACTAATGCATATGAACTTGGGGTGGATTGAACCTGTGCAGTAGCAGCTCCAAAACACGTGAAACAGTTTCCCTCTGTCAATCAAATGTCCTTATTTCACTGATATAAAAAAAAAAACCTGAAGTATGTTTGCATGTCTTTTAGCAGCTAATAATAATTGTAATAGTTTATATTAAGTTCTATTTAGAAATTGATTTTACAAGTTGCTATCCCTCTTTGCACATTTTAATATTTTATTTAGTTGCAGTGATAGGATTGATGAGTTTTATGTTGTCTACATATTTGTATTTATATTGTTGTTTAATGGGCTGTAGTGGTTAGCACTTTCGCCTTGCAGCTAGAAGATCCCCGGTTTACGTCTCAGCCTTCCTGGGATCTTTCTGCATGGAGTTTGCATGTTCTCCCTGTGCATGCGTGGATTTTCTCCGGGCACTCCGGCTTCCTCCCACAGTCCAAAGACATGCTGAGGTTAAGTGATTATTCTAAAATTGTCTGTAGGTGTGAATGTGAGTGTGATTGTCTGTCTCTATGTGTAGCCCTGTGATAGACTGGCGACATGTCCAGAGTGTCTCCTGCCTTCGCCCGAGTCAGCTGGGATAGACTCCAGCCCCCCACGACCCTAATGAGGATTAAGCGGTGTATAGAGAATGGACGGATGGATATTGTTGTTTATATTTTTATAAAGTCTGTCTGCACATAATTGTTTTGCTCCTTCTTGTACAGAACTTCAGTCAACTCTAGTGTTTTTCTAAAAGCTATATAAATAAATTTGATTTGATTGGATGTTGTTTAAAGCCTTTTGGGGCTCCAGAAGCTGTGCAAAGTCAAATAAACTGCCTCAAATGATGCCACCTGAGTAAGCTTTAATTTGGACGACAGGCTATCTTAAACAGCGTGGAGGAAGGACGTGCACAAGGCTGGGGTAAAGTTGCCTCAGCAACAGCCCCATTTGCCCTCTTTGGCTGAGCTGCCCCTCTGGTGGAAAGACGCGGCTGCATTTCTGCTTTTGTGGCTGCATAAATAAGCGTAGCCCACAACTGCTTTCATGTCATGCAACACTGTAGCATCCAAACTTGGTGATATCAGCACTGTGTTAGCGCTGCGGGTCAGTCTTTTGAAGTTATAGAAATGATTAACGACAAATGGTACAGCCAGTGGGATTCCCTGTTAATAACAGCAACAAAGAGAAAAACACATACTGTAGGGATGAAGAACAGAACATTTCTAATAACTACCAATTTAGATTCTACTTTTAAATTTTTCAATCAAGTTGACAGATGACATTGTCAAGCTCAGGATGCAAAATCACAACACTGTTTAAATTAGTTAGCAAGAAACTTTACCTGCAGTTCTAAAATGAATCAGTTTGCAAACTTTAAATGAATTTGTGGCCAGCTAAATAATCCAGCATTCTGACGGTGTAAAATAGATATATTCACATTCACATTCGCAGGTGAGAATCTGCACTTTTGTGATTCTAATAAAAACAACACCGCAACATCAGTCAAAGCGAAGGCACCCAGGCACAGCGCTCCTGACAAAATAATTCATCTTTGGTGACAATGTTCCCGTATTAAAGCGGATTTTTCAGGGTTGCGCACCTATTTATCTTTATTTAGGCCACATTCCAAGACTGGCTGCATCATGTGTTGTTTGCCAGGTTAATATAAATGTATGTAAATCGCACTTAATCACCAAACTGAATAAACACGCCATGACAAGACACTAATCATTAAAAAGACTCCTGGCTGCAAGCGGAAAAAGTGGAGATTAATACGACAACACTGCACACGTTAATTATGTTATTCACGGGTTTACAAAATGAGACAGGATTTATTATCGATTGATCACGTCAAAGCTGAAACCCGAGCCGTTTAATAAGGTCAGCAATGTAATCCAGTGCACTGGACGAGTGCATTAATACTGGTCAGACACAGGACAGGAAGGAAGAAACACACACCAGTACACTGCAAAAACTCAAAATCTTACCAAGTCTGTTTGTCTAATTTTTAGTCCAAATGTCTCATCCCACTCAATTTAAGATAAATTCACTTAGCAAGTGACATTTCAGCAAAATATCGGGACTTGTTTGAAGACAATGCATCTTAAATATCTTGGTTAAGTCAAACAATCTTGAAATTATCTTGTTTTGAGTTGAATTTTACAAGAAAATTTAAAATAAGTTTAACCCTTGTGTTTTCCTGCGGGTCAAAATTGAACCGTTTTAAAGTTTGAAATTGTGGAGAAAATATATATTTTCACAGTGAAACTTCTGACGTCCACATTTTCAACATTTTTGGGAAATTTTTGAACATTTTTTGGTGGAAAAAAAGAAATGTTAAAAGTGTTTCTTAAGAATATTCACACCAAAAAAAAATCAACCAAAATCCAGCGAATTTCACTGAATTTTGGTTGATTTTTATGTGAATGTTCTTAAAGAAAATATGAGAAGTTTAACTGATATATATGTAATCATTTTAGATATTTTTAGGATTTTTTGGAAGATTTTTACTCATTTTTTGAAAATATTTACAAGAATTTTCTTGACACATTTGGGGGATTTTTTTTTTTAAATAAAACTTCTAAGGAATTATTGGAATTTTCCTTCTGAAGGTTTTGCAAATTTTCAGAAATTTTGGGGATTTTTTTGTTGATTTTTTGGATTTTTCTCAGACAAGGAAACAATATTTTTTGGTGTCCGTAAATGAAGGCAACAGGAGGGTTAATAAATCTCAAATCAGGAGGTTACATGAAAGCGAAAATCTATTTTTGAGTGAAAAACTGCTCTTTTTAGCATGTCTGGCTTATTTTAAGACACCTAAGCTTGACAATCTTGGTAAAAATAAAGCTTCAATTAAGTTTTTCCCAGCTAATTTTAAGATCTCAATATTCTAAATATCACATCTTATTTCAAGAAATCTTTCCAAGCCATTTTTCACTTGTTCTATTGGCAGAATTTTTTTTTTCTTGTTTTGAGAGGGGCATTTTTCCAGTGTAGAAGAAGAAAAAAGAGCTTGATCAGTCAATCAGGTGCGCTGCATTACTGACTGAGCAGACGTAGATGAAAAACACACAAATCTCCGGATCCTCACTCAGCAGGGGACAGTCTGAGTGTGGGAGCTGAATATTCAGCAGCGTGGATAGTTCATTAATAAGGGGCCACACACACACACACACACACACACACACACACACACACACACACACACACACACACACACACACACACACACACACACACACACACACACACACACACACACAACGCAGCTGTTTGCCATGTACTTATTTGTATTCTGTCTAATAAACTTCGAGCTGAAAGTCAGGCTCTGCTGCTGCCTCCATTCAGCACGCTGAGGAGACAGTTGCAAAGGGAGCGACGCCATAAAAGGAGAAGGAACAAAGACGGGGAGGCACAGACGAAGGATAAAGGAGGCGGAGGAGTCGCACAAGGAGAAACACTGTCGCAGCTCCGCATTAAGGGTTCATCCCCGGGGGATGCCGGCTCTTGGACATATTACAGGTAAACAAGATGAAGGCAGCTTTAAGCCCGGATCTGCAACTATTAGGAGCAAAGTTGAACCAGGGGCTGAGGAGGAAGAGGAGGAAGGGCAGCTCCAAACATCTCCCTTCATCCTTTATCCCTCCCTGCCTGCTCTGATGAAACTGGTTGTAAAAATGCTGCGGGCTTCCTTTCTTCATTCCCCTTTTTTTTCCTTCTCTCTTCTCTTCTCATAGAGGCTTATGATTTTCACCAGGCAGAGCTTTAAATATTTCTGTGTCACAATGAAAATTAAATCATCTCTTTCATTCCTCCCCCCCCGACTCCACTCTCCTTCCTCCTCCTCTGATAGCACTTCATTTCCGAAGCCAGAGGCAGATTTTCTTTTTTTCCTTTTTTTTTCAGGCGCCCGTCCAACGGGGGTTAGTAAAACACAAGGAGGATTTGAATATCACAAAAGTGGCCTCGGCGAGCAAATAAAGAAGTTGTTTACAAGTATTGATCCAGACGGAGCTGGATGAGAGCGCTGTCATTAGAAGTTATTATCTTGACAGAGGTTTATTAGCCGCTTAGCGTTTCTCCTGTCAGAGGAGTAGGAGAGGAAAAGAAGAGCAAAAAACACTGCTAACTCTGCAGAGGAGAGGGGAAGAAATTGACACCTGCTGTCATGTGTTTACAACTGCAGCCTTCCTCTGTCAAAAAAAAAAAAAAAATCAACAGGCTTTCACTGGATACAGCAACTTGTGAACCACAGTCTAAATTTGATCTGGAGATGGAAACAGTGGTTATTTCTGAGGAAAAAGTCACATGAGGATTCAGAATTAATGCAAACATGGGCATTATCATGTCAGGTGAATAATAATAATATTGTCACATCAGCTGTCAGTCAGAGCTCCAGTCAATATAACGACGCCTGCAGGCTTTTAGTGACACATGATATCTGAAGTCCATTTCATTGTGTTGAGTGAACGGACAGCTCATCAGTGACAAAAACGCAGGAGGAAACACCGAGCAGGAAGGAGTCTGTCTACGTCACGGGTGTCAAAATCATGTTAGTTCTGGGGCCACATTCAGCTCAATTTCAACTCAAGTGGGTCGGACCAATAAAATAACAGCTTATTCAAATTCAAATTCAAATTCAAATTCAAAAAACTTTATTTGTCCCCAAGGGGCAATTCAAAGGCACGTAGAGCAGTCAGTGCAATGGAATAATAATAAAGGCAAAATACTATGTACAGAAATAAAAACTAAAAAATTAAAATGACAATACGGTAAACAATTTACTAGTGCAAATATACAAGTGTATGTCAGTAGTACAAGTAGAATAGTTGCAATGGCAATGAGGTAGGTACAGTAATAAGTCAGTAAGTAAGTAAGTAAGTAAGTCAGTAAGCTTAAGAACCTATAAATTATGACAACTCCAGATTTTTCCCTTTGTTTTAGTGCAAAAACGTACATTCTGAAAATGTTCACATTTAAGAAATTATCTTTCTACAAGACATCATGGTAAGTGGTTGTATTTACATAACGCTTTTATCCAAAGCGCTTTACAAGATACGTCACATTCACCCATTCACACCCATCAGGAGCAATTAGGGGTTTGGTGTCTTACTCAGGGACACCTCGACATGAGCCGAGGATCGAACCGGCAACCTTCCAGTTACAAGACGGCCACTCTACCCACTGACCCATGGCGCCCCTATCATGCTGCCCCACATCATGAACAACTTGACATTTCTTAAGAAAAATAAATTCAATTTCATCAATATTATGCCTCAGTTTTAGCCTAGCCGCGCGAGACAACCCACGGCAACAAATTTAATTCTCTGCCAGGGTGGGTCTAGTTACCATCGGTAAGCCTCGAGGTTGGATGCTCCCAAAACTGGCCGACGAATCACCATGAAGTGTAGAGTCAGAAGGCGGCGTAACTAAGTGACGACAGAGGCGCGACAATTCTGACAGAAACAACCGGAAACAACCATAGAAACAAGGATAGACAAGAAGATGGCTGCGCACAATAAACAGTTATCTTTCGACTCGGCTTTGGCCACAGCCCTTAAAGATTTGAAGCTAAAATTCAACTTGAAAGATAAACAAAGGATAAGATAAGAAAGATAAATAAGGCTTCACCGAACTCCCGCATCCTCTGATTTCCGGCACTCTAGGAACTACGTCAGCCTATTCGTTGCGCTGATTGGTTGTATACCTACCCAATTGCTGCAGAGTGATTTGAAAGATAACCTTTTAGCCCGCCTCCCTCCCTGTCGAGAGTTCCTTGTCTTCAGACTTGGGTCTAATGCGGCTAGGCTACCTCAGTTTGTCATTTACACAAAATACAACTTCCAGATCACAGAGTGTCTATAAAGGAACACAACATTTAGTCAGAGGTATCTGGAACTGGATGATATAGTGTTTTACTTTGATCAATACGGCAAAAGTCAGACAAAAAAAAGAAAAAAACAAGACAAAATATTACAAAAATAAGACACAAAATGAAAAAAATTAAACAAACGACACAAAACCGAACAAAAAAAGAAAAAAATCTGACAAATACGTTACAAAATGGACAAACGACAAAAATGAGACAAAAAATTACAAAGGCGAGTAACAAAACAACAAAAAAGTAGACTAACGACTCAAACGATACATGACAAAATAAGACAAAAAAACACAAGCGAGATAAAAAACACAAAATGACAAAAAACAGAAACAAAAAGACAAAAACATGAGACAAACGACAAAAGTCGGACAAAAAAACAACAAAGCAAAATATTACAAAAATGACACACAATATGACAAAAATGAGACACAAAACTCCACATTAGACAAACGACAAGAAACAAAACAAAAATGAGACAAAAAAGTTAGACAAATAAGTTAAAGAATGACAAAAATGAGACAAAATCGACAAACAAAATGACAAAATAGTAGACAACTCAAACGATACACAAAACAACAAATAAAGCAAAACACAAAATGACAAAAATGAGACAAAAAAACACAAGCGAGACAAAAAGGAAACACAAAACAACAAAAAACAGAAACAAAACAACAAAAACATGAGACAAACAACAAAAGTCAGACCAAAAAAAAACAAAACAACAAAAACAGACACAAAATCTACTATTTTACTTTATGATCAAAACAACTTCTTATGGTCTAAAAATTATTAGAAATGTGCAGCTTTACAAATTTACAATCTGCAGTTAGTGTCTTCTCTGTAATGTTTGCACTTTGAGGGCCGGGTTGGACCCTCTGGAGGGCCGGTTTTGGCCCGCTGGCCGCATGTTTGACAACCCTGGTCTGCGTGAAGAGGTAGTAGGGGGAGGCGGGGGAATACTGGGGTGAGGCCAGCTGAGGGGAGTGATGGGTGGTGTTGGAACGGGCTTTGCTCTCCTAGAACAGCCTCCAATTACATCCAGGGTGTGAAACCGTCCATAACAGCCCGATTAGCCTGTCTGTCATCCAGCTACAGCAGCACAAGCCGGCTCTTGTTGCTCGCCGCTTTGCAGCAACACATTCCCCCCCTGTCGGACAAAGTGAGCGCCGGCGGCCATAAATCCTCGGCCCCAATCAAAGCCTGCTTCTAACAATATAGCAAAAGCCCAGTACGACCATTAGCGCTCTGCCTCCCAGCCTCCCACAACAAATCCGTCCCCGACACCTACGCCCCATCTCCGCGGCGGGCTCCCCTCCATTAGCTGTTCAAATGGCATGTTTCAGAGAGTGACTGAGCAGGCAGGTCTGGGCGATAGACGCTGCTGCCTGCTCGCGGTGGCAGATGCCAAGGTGCGGAGTGAAAGCAAATGATTCGTGCTGCCTTTATACCCCTTAGGGAAGCTAAAAACAGGAGATGCGAGGTGTCAGGGAGAGTTCAAAGGGAACCTGAGTGCTGTGTCAAGAGACGGGAACATGGAAAGAGGAGGGAAAAACTGCAGCTCTGCACATTTCAGAGGCTGAGGCTTGCAGGTGAGGTAAAGAAGCGAGGCACGGCCTGCTTGAGTGCAGCCAACGTGCCACCGATTAGCCTTAAAAAGGAAGCCACCGTTTGGTTTCGAGTGAGTCACGGGCATCGGTTGACTCCTGATAAATATGGAGGAGTAAAAAAGAAACGTGGTGGAAACTTGGATCATCAATAAATGTGTCAAATATGTGCAGCACCAGCAGCACACTGCAAAAACTCAAAATCTTACCAAGTCTATTTGTCTTATTTTTAGTCAAAATGTCTCATCTCACTCGATTTAAGATAAATTCACTTAACAAGATACATTTCAGCAAGATGGTGAGACTTGTTTTAAGACAACGCATCTTAAATATCTTGTTAAGTCAAACAATGTAGAAATTATCTTGTTTTGAGTTGAATTTTACAGGAAAACTCAAAATAAGTTTAACCCTGTGGGTCAAATTGACCCATTTTAAAGTTTGAAAATGTGGGGAAAAAAATATTTTTACAGTGAAACTTCTGATGTCCACATTTTCAAAATTTTTGGGAAATCTTTCAAAAAATTTTTGTGGAAACAAGAAATGTTAAACAAAATGATTCTTTAATGTTATTTTCTTTAATGTTCTTAAAGAAAACATGAGAAGTTTTATCGTATATATGTAGCCACATTTTTACTCATTTTTTTGCCAAATTTGGGGGATTTTTTGCAAATAAAACTTTTAAGGAAAACTTATATCAGAAGTTTTACTGCTAATATATGTAATCAGATATTTTTAGGATTTTTGGGGGGATTTTTTTTACTGACTTTTTGAAAATATTTATAAGAATCTTCTTGCCAAATTTGGGGAGTTTTTTTAAAATAAAACTTTTAAGGAATTATTGGAATTTTCTTCCTGAAGGTTTTGCAAATTTTCAGGAATTTGGGGAATTTTTTGCAGATTTTTTGGATTCTTTTCAGACAAGGAAACAATATTTTTTGGTGTCCGTAAATGAGGACAACAGGAGGGTTAATACATCTCAAATTAGGAGGTTACTTGAAAAAGAAAATCTATTTTTGAGTGCAAAACTGCTTTATTTTTTAGCATGTCTGGCTGACTTTAAGACACCTAATCTTGGCAATCCCGGTAAAATATAGCTGAAAATAAGTTTTTCCCAGCTAATTTTAAGATCTCAATATTCTAAATATCACATCTTATTTCAAGAAATCTTACCAAGCCATTTTTCACTTGTTCTATTGGCAGACTTTTTTCACTTATTTCAAGGTAAAAGTCCCTTGAAATAAGTTTTTTTTTCTTGTTTTGAGAGGGGCATTTTTTCCAGTGCAGCAGGTCAGGTCCGAGGCACGAAGTTGTCCAATCGGTGTCCATGCAGTGGGTGCATGAGGACAAGCTAACGATGCCTGACCGGCGTCCTTTCAAGAGCAAATTCCTGACCGGGTCCCCAGGTCCCTCGGCAGCGGAGTGCGAGGGTGGGCCGCGAGTGCTTGGCATGACAATCAAAGTCAAATTCAAAACGCCAGCCCGGCAGCGTCGGGCCTGGGGCAACAAATGAACGCTCAAAAATCTTGCGTCAGCTCTGCAAACACTCTGACAATGAGTGCCATGCATCCCCTTCCTTCTTCTGCATTCAACAGCCTCTCTCTTCTCCTCTCAGAGCTCATCACAGAGCCGCTTGTGTCTGGGACTAAATATCACCATGCAACAGATGGAAATTGAATTCCTTTAATCAGGCTGAATAACGGCCAGCAGATAAAAGGCGATGATGCTGAGGGAGAGAGAGAGAAAAAAAAAGAGTCTCTGAGTGTCTGTACTGCTGGAAGACACTCAGGCCTCACACGGCCTGCAGGGCAAAGAGTTGAAAGGTCTTTTTTTCTCCAGTTACAAGGGCACGCGGTGACAGTTTTATAAGTGACGTTTCTATTTAGGCAGCCTCCACTATACCAGAATCCCCCACCAGAATAAACCTGCCACCTATAGCTTCAGGTTGGCATCAAACAGAGCATAAAAGCTGTCGAAAAGCTGGGCTCTCTTGAATGAAAACGCTCCCCATTATGAATATTCTCCCTGAGGAAATATGGCTAATGTGGCTTCAGTCTATAAAAGCAGGTAGCAAGGACAGATGTTACACAAATAATGGTGCACTCAGCTGTGTAATGAACATGCTTTCAGCCGGAAAAGATGGGGAACAAAGACGGAAGCGGCACTGAAAGTAAAAAATGATTGGCACTGGTATGCATTCAGCTAAATATTTCCGATTAAACTACACAATTTGAGGCATTATTGAGTTCTGCATCGAACAAACCCTCAGGCGAGGTCTGCTAAATTACATCCTCTTCTACAGTCTTGACTTTATTGCAAGTTTCAGCTCGATACATGAAAAATAAGTGCCAGCACATTAATCTTCACATAACAACGAGAATGCATGTACGATCCCCTGCTAATGGCAAACACTGATCAATCTGGACATGATTTAGATTAACTGCTTTTATGTGATTTTTGTATTCCAACTATCTTCTTAAAAAAAAAGCAGAAAATTGCTCTGGTTCAAGTCTTTTAAGAGCGCTTGATAAAGTTCTTTATTTTTCTGATATGGTAATTTGCTCTTTTACATAATTTGACTGTAAAATTACATGCCAGTTCCTAAAATGTAAACATTTTCTAGTTTCTTTACTCCTCTAAGACACTAAGTTGAATATCAAAAGAAGACATTTGTCATCTTGGGCTTTGGAAAGCACTGAGAGGTTATTTTCTGACATTTTCCAGACTAAACAACTGATAAATGAGGTGGGAAAGTAATCAACGGATTAATTAAGAGTGAAGATAACCATTAGTTGAAGCACTACAGTATTATATTGGTATAACAGCTGTAGTTCAGAGTTGGGAAAAATCATCTGGGGTGTCCTTAACTTTTAACCAACCTCTAGAGAGAATCTAATCACTGGTGAGTAAAATCCAGGCGCTGGTCTTCTGTTAGACGCCAATGAAACACTACTCAGGAATGTCAGTCTCAAACTTCTGAGTAAAGTAGCGTGAAATTCTTCAAGGTGAGCGCCTGAAATTGCCTGAACTGACGGAGAGTTAATGGCAGCCCTGGCAGAAAACGTGAAGCCTTGAATCCTTATCCTGTCGGCTCTTTATTAGAGAAACTTTATTTCCATCCATCCATCCATCCATCCATCCCCGTGCAGCCTGTGTTAGTGCTGACCCAGTCGGCAGCAGCAGCCGGAGAGGAATACTGTCAGAATAATGGATTAGGCCCACAGCAGGACACACAGCTGCATCGCGGCATGTTTGCAATGCAGGACGCTCCTCGGTGAAACCTTGGGAAGACGATTAGCTTGGAAGCAAATCACAGCTTGTCTGCCCTGCGGGAGGCGTCTAATGGGGGAAATGATTCAACCTGCGTGTCAGGAAATAGGATCCCTCACTGTGAGGAGAGGACGCTGGCCATTCCAGCCCACAAGAAGTTAAATGTGATCATGTGAAAACACGATACAGGATGGTGACACACAGATCCCCCCCCCCCCCCCAATTATCGTGTGAGAGTTATTCATGCTATCTCGGTTTGGGTTTGGACACCACCTGTTCTTGTTGCGGTGGCCGTGCTGCCTTTCATTGTGGCACAGATGGACCTGCAGCAGGCGTACCTGGTAATGTAAGCGGCCCCGTGGCTGTCTGTCAGCATCGCACCTCTGAAAGCCTCAGTCACAACTATTTGACTATGCAGCACATAATTCAGAGCTCCAGTGTTCAGACGTCTGCTCGGTCCGGTCATCCATCAGAGCACTTTTTGCCAAGTCAACAGATTCTCGTGGTGGTGGGCAGGCAGGGGGAAGGCCTCTCAGGTTCTGTTTCAGCACTGGGAGACTATATGTGTGAGTTTGGAGTGTAAAGTATAGCACTTTACGGCAGCAGTAAACCATGTCACAGGCCAATATAGCCATCTAACCCTGCAGGACCCCTGATTGTTCCAACATGTGAAACCTCAGCCGGAGGTTCCATATTCAGTTTAAGGCCCGGTCACACCGCCCGAACTTTGCTGGAGCGTTCCTTGAACGGTAGGGAGGGGGGCCGAATTTCAACAACGCTCGTCACCGTGCACAAAATGGGAAAAAAATCGAAAACACGGGCGTTGGCTTAGCAGTGCACCGCTGAAGCCGGCGTTGCTTTAGCGTTGGTTTAGCGGTAGCGAGCGTTGGTTTAGCGGTGACGCGAGCGTTGGTATAGCGGCGTTCTGCACATGCGGGCGTTGGCTCGGCGGGGGTATAAAGTTGGTTTTGCGACATACCGCTTGTGACTACGGAGCTGAACGGATCATTTTGATACAAGTTCTGATAGATTTTTGATAGAAGTGCTGGAAGGCTCGTGGATCCTCATTCCTCAGCTCCACCATCAGCTTGTCATACAGTCCATGTTCAGGCCTTCTCAGTATCCACTGTCTGACCCACACAACTCTGTCTCTCCTTCTTCTCTCTCTTCTCCTTCTGTCAACAGCTTGTTGCAATCTGAGGAGGTTCTGATTCTGCTGCTGGACTAGTGCACCAATCATAGCAAGTCTCTCAGCATCCATGGTGATACAGTTTTACTGTAACTTTGAGCAAATTCGATATAGATGAGGTCTGAACTCAACGGCAGCTCGATTCCAAATGAGCTCCTGGTTGAGTTGTTCGAGACAAATATGATGCACACACCTAATATTTTGTATTTTATTTCTGTATTTACTATTGTACTTTTTTGTATTTTGTATTGTATTTATAGTGTATTAAAATGGTTATGAGTTGTTCAAGACAAATATGATACACACACCTCATATTTTGTATTTTATTACTGTATTTACTAATCTACTTTTTTGTATTCTGTATTGTATTTAAATTTTGATAGTAACTGATATTTACTTTCAATTTAATCAGTTTAAATTTCATCTGCTTTTAATTGCACAACTTTATTTCTGTGTGAGGCTCTGATGAGAATTCTCCAGAACAGCATGGAGACGAGGGAGGGGGTTAAACGCTGATTGCCATTCATAACAGAGTTGCTGGAGTGCTGGTTAAAAAAAAAAAAACAAACAAAAAAAAAAAACTTTAAGATCCCAATGCACCGAGGCATGAACCGTGGCATCCAGGGGTGAAAGTAGTTTTAAATTCTTGCCAGAACGATTAGTAATAGTTCCGGACCGTTCCGGCTTACTTTCACCCCATTCCGTCGATGCTAACCATTGTAAATCCTCTTGAATGTTTTTCAGCCACTCACAAGAACGTGTGGAATTTCACGTGTAATTTATTGCTCGTCCCAGTGCAATAAATCAAGCGCACCTATTTGCTATTGGCTGCTACTGGCCATAACAATCGCTGTGTTACGGAAGTAGACACGCATGCGCACTCACGTACTGCTGAGTGAACTCCGGTCGATATCTATAGATAGCAGGCAGGCCGGGCGGCGTACCGGCGTACCCATAGATACCGGTGGAAGAGCGGCGTACCGCCAGCAGATCTTTTCCCGGAACTGCTTTCCGCCACCAGATCTTTTGCCGGTACGCAGTTCCGGACCGTTCCGGCTTACTTTCACCCCTGGTGGCATCTCCCTCAGACAGCGGAATAAACCATGGCATCTCGCCCAAACAGCGGTAAAAGTACCGGTATTAACTGTGGCATGTTCCCTAAACAGTGGCATTAACCGTGGCATCTCTGCTGGCATCTCCATAGGCCACTGGAAATGCCACTGCGGCAGTGGCATCTCGCCCAAACAGTGGAATTAACCGTGGCACCGCAGCGGTGCCACAAAAAGTGTCACTGCTCACTGCCAGTGCCACAAATCGGACCTGCTGTCTCTCCCGTTACGAGCGGTGATGAATTTTTTTCACCGCTCCAGGAACGCTCCAGCAAAGTTCGGGCGGTGTGACCGGGCCTTTACGTGACTGTTAGCTGTTTTATTCGCATTCTGCCCTGGAAATGCTCCAATGTAGACTCATCTTTGAATCATCTGTCAAAGTCTGTCTGTTCATCAATTAGCCTTTAGCTCCAGGGCCAGCAGTATTAACCCTCCTGTTGTCCTCATTTGTAGGTACCAAAAAATATTGTTTCTTTGTCTGAAAAAAATCCAAAAAAAAAAATCTCCAAAAGGATTCCCCAAATTTCTGAAAATTTGCAAAACCTTCAGTAAGAAAATTCCAAAAATTCTTTAAGTTTCCCTTAAAAGTTTTATTTTAAAAAAAATCCCCCAAATTTCGCAAGAAAATTCTTGTAAATATTTTTTAAAAATGAGTAAAAACCTTCCAAAAAAACCGAAAATATCTAAAATGATTACATATAAATCAGTAAAACTTCTAATACTTTCTTTAAGAATATTCACAAAAAAATCAACCAAAATCCAGCGAATTTCACTGGATTTTGGTTGATTTTTTTGTGAATGTTCTTAAAGAAACATTTTTAACATTTCTTTTTTTTCCCACCAAAAAATGTTCAAAAATTTCCCAAAAATGTTGAAAATGTGGACATCAGAAGTTTCACTTTGAAAATATATTTTTTTTACATTTTCAAACTTTAAAACGGGTCAATTCTGACCTGCAGGAGGACACGAGGGTTAAACTTATTTTGAGTTTTCTTGTAAAATACAACTCAAAACAAGATAATTTCAAGACTGTTTGACTTAAGATACTTAAGATGTGTTGTCTCAAAACAAGCCTCTATCTTGCTGAAATGTCACTTGTTAAGTGAATTTATCTTGAATCGAGCGGGATGAGACATTTTGACTAAAAATAAGACAAACAGACATGGTAACATTTTGAGTTTTTGCAGTGTTCTGTATTCAGGTTACGTGTCCGTTAGCCATTTTATTCGCAGTCCGCCCTGGAAACGCTCCAATGTAGACTCATCTTTGAATCATCTGCCAAAGTCTGTCTATTAATCAATTAGCCTTTAGCTCCAGGGCCAGGAGTATTAAACAGATAATGATTATTCCTATTGCAAATTAAATTCCTCTCGGTCGACATAATGTCGGAAAACAGTAGGAAGAAATGCTCGTGACATGACATGTTTAGATTCTTTGGTCAATCTGGCAAACACACATGGGAAGACCTTGAACAAGTTGTAGCAAAACAAGTCATTCCATCCATAAAGGGAGTGTGACACCCAGCATCAGAGGCCCTAACTGATGTAACTGGTAGCTGATAGAAAATTTATTTTAGAATCAATAAATAACTAACGTGCAAATCAATGAAAAATAGATTACCGTAGTCAATTGGAAATAGCAAACTACCACTATTGATTGATCTGATGAGTATCTTATAAGAGATTGCCGTCAAAATTAGGGGTCGAATCCGATCAGGTCCGATATTTAACCATTTTTCCACTTATCGATACTGTTACTTTTTTCTGAAACTGATTCCCAGTTAAAGAAATGAATTAAAACCCCTTTGTGGCTCTGATGCAGCTGCCTCTCTCTATCTGTAGTCACTCTGTGGTCTCAAGCAAAGTCTCGCCCACAGCGCTGTCGGATTGGCTACACGTCACGAGTAATAGCTAATCAATACTAATGGATGAATGCTGAAAAGCTCTCTTTTAATTAAACACAAGTAAAACTTCAGAAAAACTAAGAAACAGGGGCGTTTCAGTGACGTTACGTGCTGGATGTGTGGTATTCAGACTTATGAAAGCAGGATTTCCTTTGTTTTTATGCAAATATCAGCTATTAATGATTAGTAATAATCAATAATTGGCCCTGACTAGACTATATTGGTCGATGCCTAATCAACACAGTTCCTGGAATTCGAGGTCATCAAATGCCAAAAAACCCAATGATGGTCAGTTCATGTTTAAGTAACATTCAGAAAATCTTTCACATTCTGACATTAGAAAAGCTGGAAAATGCACTTATGCAACTGACCTGATCATGAAATACAATTGCTAATTAATGATCTATTGATTGCCTTATCGTTGCAGCTTTAAACTGAATACTGTCAAGTTGGTAAAAACAATCAATTTAATGACATCTTGTAGGGGTGAACAATTAATTAAAACATTATTAGAACCGTATTATGGGCAAGTGCAATATCCAAATGACAGGAGCCGCATTTTATTTTATTTTTGTTTATGGAAATGTTAAGTGCATCCTCTGTAAATATATTATTACGATTAAAGCTACACAGATAACTCAGCCTTGAAATCAAATTGTCCAGATGTAAAGGAAAATGCTTGTTTCAGACACACACAGTAAAAAACACAAGCACAACTTTCAATTCCCACTAAGATTGCTAATCAAAGCACAATCACAATACCTAATAATAATAATAATACTTTCTATTTGTGTATTATTCAGCCCTAATGCCCCCACCAGCTCTCAGACATTACCCAGGGCTTGTTGGTTACATAGGGCTAAACAACTGACTGAAAAAGACAACATGTTAATCAATAATGACACCAATTGTTAGCCCCAGCGCCGACACTGCCATGACAACACAGATTTGGTTCACCGATGCAGGTGTTCTCACTTATTTTGGATAATTAGGCTTCTTCTCATATCTATGCAGATCACATTTCATTAACAGCTCGAGACTTTCCCAGCAAAGACTCCACCCAGCTTCACCCTAATCTATCAGAATGACACCTGTATGGAAGTGCAGGAGCTTCACACTTCCATGGGCCTTAGCAAGAAAAGAATTACTATTAATATTAATGACTTCTCTGTCCCACTGAGCCTACCTGTGACTCACATGACCGCACCATGAAATCCACTCCTGCCATCATCTGTGTTATTAATTACATCTCATGCTGCCTGTGTGCCGCCTCCTCTCCAGCGCCAGACTCCTATTCTCATCAAAAGAAGACAAGATGTAGTGTGAGCCCCTGAGGTACGCTGGCTCCCAGTGTCTGCACCACTCGGCTGCTCCTCAAAAAAAAATTTAAAAAATCCCCACAGTGGAGGCACCAGAGAGATAATCCCGCACTGTCCCAGATCTTTATTGGGACTGAGCCCCTGATGGGAGCGAGCAATGAGATTTGAACGCAGCGCTTCAATCAGAGGGGAGAGTTTGGTTTGGAGAAGGGGCAGGAGGGGATTTGCAGGAGGGTGGTGGCCCGCATGAATGCAGAATATTACTAAAAAGCAAGAAAGGCCATAACACGTCCCTCAATGACCACCACCCTGACCCTGAACCCTATCAAATTAGTCACTACTTTCTCCCCATATGCAGTCGATTCATCAATTACTCGACTGACAGATTAATTAATCGACAACTGTTTTGACGGTCAGTTTGTTATTGGAGTGATTTTTCAAGCAGAATAATTCTCCAGATGCAGCTTTTCTGTGTGTCATCTTAGACTTTAGGACGATGATGGTCAGTTTGCAACACTTTGTGACATCGAGTAACACAAATGATGACTCACTAAGCAGAAAAAAAAACTGTCAGACTAATAAATAATAATGAAAATAACTGTGAGTTGCAGCACTGATGCATTATAATCAGTGTCTGTCACTGTCAGGACAAAACACACCTCCTCAGTCTCACACCGCAGTGCACAAATCCGGATGAGAGGTGGATTTGTGTGTATATTTGTCATGCAAAGTTCAGATGCTGAACATCTCATCCCTGTGTGCCATTGCCTGAGCCACATGATGAAGCGCTGCTCTATCTGACCCAAATGCACAACAATAGGGAAGCCCAGGATCCACACTGAAGCCCGGTGAGAGAGACCTCACACACAGCCCGAGGATGTTCCTGGAGAGTCGGGGTCGGAGGAGGCTGCAACTTACCGAGCTTTCCCCGGGACTCTTCCAGCTTCTGGATCTGGTTCTCCAGGAAGAACATGGCCACTGCGAACGCCAGCAGCGCCAGCAGCTGCAACTTGGGCGGCATCATGACTCTGAGCAGCCCCATCAAATCATCCAGAGTAGGGGTATGGTCAGTCCATGCTCAGAGGAGGAGACACTGGAATCACACACAGAAGGAGCGACGACGGTGGTTACAAAGCGGCTGAGAGTGTGAGTGTCTGTGTGTGTGTGCGTGGCCCTCTCTCCCTCCTTCCCTCCCTCTCACAGTGTGTGTGTGTGTGTGTGGATATATCTCAGACCCTCCGGTTACCTCAAATGCGATGTGTTCATGCTCGGCTTTCATCAAGTCGATTCCCCGGCAGAGGAGCGTCGCAAAAGTCGCAGAGATGCGTCCAGATTTGTGGCTCCGGGCAGAAGGGAGCGGGGCTACCAGCCGCTGTCGCCTGCGTCCCCCATGTAGCGGTTGTCCTGTCCCATCCAGTGTGTTCACCGCCGCACCACGGACACACTATTACTACCAGTCAGGCCATTGGGTGTAATAACAGTCCAACACACGGCAGAGGGTTTCTATTCGTCCCCTTCCGCTGTCTGTTCAATCCGGATTGGACCGTTTTCACAAACAGACGCGGATTGAAACGGCAGGTGGCGCACTTCATTCTATAACCATGGTAACAGCAGCGGCGAGGAAGAAAGTACGCGGCGACCTTAGTGTATGCCAGAATGCAAGAAATAGAGTAAAAAAATGAAACGCCCTCTTTATGACTTTACATACTTTTAAAAATACTCACACAGTCTATATAAGCGGTGTTGTATTGTATTCTTCAAAAATATCAACGAAACATACCGCCATTCGTAAAGCTTAACAATCAGGCGCAGCTGGGGCCTCCCTACCGTAAGACACAGGGGTCCTGGGAGTCGTTTCGCTAACAAAGCAGGCTGCAAAATGTCGGGAGAGGTGTATCTCCTGTGGCTTCTTTCGCTACTACAGACGGTAAGTTTATTAGCAGGAACAATCGCCAATTTTAGCAGCTGTCAGACGAGCTTATAGTTACCCCCAAAGAGCTGGGCAGGCTGTCAGCGTTCAGTTACGTTCAGTTTGTTGAGCCGCATCCTGCTGAGCCCGGAGCTTCAAAAATGACGTGGCTAATAGAGGAAGTGAAGCAGTGTCTGTTTCTCTGCTAACTGTTTTTTTCTGCCTTTACACTGACTGTTTTGTCTGTCCGTGTGGGTTTATAAGTGATATAAGAGAGAGGCGACGGCAAACTAAGACTTCCTGTGTCCTGACTTTACTTAACCCGTCAAATGCTGTGCTCTTTTAAGTAAAAACAGAGTCAATCTCCTGTAAGTTCTCCAGCTAAAGCTAGAGTGGAATAACACTGATATGGTGTCAAAATGGTGTCCATTCGACTGAATAGCAAGCAATTTTTTTTTCCTTTAGTACCTTATCATATTTAGAGGTGAAGTGTTTTACAGGCAGAGGTAAAATACTCAACACAACAGAATAAAATGAATTGATTTAAATAAATCAATGACAGTAAAGACAAGTTGGATCAGATATAAACACATTTTAGAGAAAAAATGAAACTAATTGACCATGAGAGCAGAAAAATACTGGAGATGAACAAGCTACAGATATATAGATAGATGCTTTGTTAATCCCAAGTGAAATTCAAGTGTTCAGTAGCTACCATAAGATTCAGAGTCCTATATATTATTTTGATTGTATAATACAACTAAATTCCTAAACATTAAAGGTTAGTAGGATAGCGTTACTTTTAAACTGACAACTCGGTAAGAAAGGATGATTTTACCTTGCCGACATGTTTCGATGTTGTTGGTTCAAAAGTAACACTATCCTATAATAATAAATGACAACATGAACATAATCCAACTATTAAAGGTTCGTATATTCTTACTTATAGTATAGTTAGTATATTCTCTGAAAAACTTGATGTACAATATTATAAAAAACTTCTTATTTTAAAATCTTTAGAAATATTAAATGTATTAAAGGTCAATAGACAGTATTTACACGTTCCGAGGCACTGTGAAACACAAGTTTCCGAGGGTTGCTATGTGTTCCGATGACCGAATGAGGATCTAGTTGCAGCTTTGATGTGGCTGCTTAAATTTAGATCTAAATAGGACACTGAATATTAGAGGACAGCTTCCTGAGTCCCAAACGTGAAAACATGTTCAGTCTCTCCTATCATTGTTAGGCTGCATGTTAAGGGAAAAGCTTCCCAATCATTTTTCAAAGCTGCCACACGCTTCAGTAAGGAGGTTCAACGCACATCAGCTTGAAATATCTCAATAATTGCCAACATGTTCACCCACATTCCCAAAGACTTTCTCTGGAAATACTGAGTAATGCTAAATCAACGAAAGTCAAATGAGTTTAGTGCTTTGTTCTTGGTTAGTTTAGTTGACATCAAATGAATTCTGACATATTTGTGTAGAGTTATATATCTTACCATAGTATAAAATTAGATTGTATGACACACTTCACAGTAGGGCTGAACAATCAATCCATGTATAAATGATATCTCAAAATGCAGTTAGCAAATAGCAAAGACTGCAGTTTAGGATATATGTCATGCATTGTGTCCTACCCAGGGTTTAAACTGTTGTATAAGTTGCTTTATACATCCATGGTGTCCTCTTTGTGTGACAGTCACAGCTTTAATGTTGTCTCGTGTGGTAAAGACACTTCTGTTCCACTGTGAATATTGAAGTAAAGGAGGAATTTAGAAAACTGTATTCCAAAAAAAAATTCCAAATTTTTTCAGAAAAATTTCAGCAGAATATTTTCCACCAATCGGTCAACTCTGCTTCTCAGTCTTCCAACATCTTCAGTTCCGAATTTCAACTTTTTCCATTAGTAGCTGCTTTTTTACTCTCACTGTCCTGCCATTGTGAAGTAAACGCTTCATGAAAACTTTGCCTTTTCTTTGTTCTTCTCTTGATCTTTTTCGTCTCCTTCTTCCTCCCTCCAGCTGTCGGCGTACGGTGCCGACCTGTCGTCTGAGGCCTGCAGGGAGCTGGGCTTCTCCAGCAACCTGCTGTGCAGCTCCTGTGACCTGCTTGGGGAGTTCAGCCTCAACAAGCTCCAACCCAACTGCCGGCAGTGCTGCCAGCAGGAGGCCCAGATGGAAGCACGCAAGGTAAAGGGTTTAAACTGAAAGTCTAGAGTAAATCACAGCTTGGAGCATATTAAAAAGGCTTAGGAAGGAGATTCAGTGAGAATAGCATGGTCAGAAACAAGGTTAACTCAAGTGCATGCAGTGAAAATGTCTTTCTGTGCTGTGACTGAGACTTGACAGATCTGATGATGCACAATAAATAGTTTATGGAGCTGAATGTATGCTGTCGTTAGTCCTTTACTGAGTTTTATGCAGGACAGCGGATAGTGGTAGCACTTAGAAGACCTCTCTGTCAGAATATGTCACTTTTATTGGCAGGGTCACAACCATCAGCATTTGGACTGCTAATAAAAACAGCCTCGTTTTAACCTCCCTGTTGACGCTGTTTGCAGCTGTGCATCAGGTCTGAGCTGCCACACATAAAGTCTGTCACTAGCTGTCCGCCTCAGTCTTTCTCTGTGATGTTCAGAGGCGAGGCTCCTTAACCCCAGCCCCGACTCTCCCCATGGGGTCAAGTTTATGCGGTGGCAGCCTCTCTGTAACCGGTGAGGAGGTGTTACTGTACGCTCAACGCTCCGGTGATTGCAGCGAAGTCAGAAGGAGTCACCGCTGTGTTGTGACGGATAAACACAGACTCAAGTGATGGCGGCAAAACAATGTCATTCTTCTTTGATTAAGCGAAGCCCCCAGAGCGTGTGTGACTGGTATCCTAGCAACAGCACCTTGGAAGAGTGTAGTGCACACCTCATTACACCCCTTGATGATAACTCTGTTTCAGGCAGACACTTAGAGCAAAGATTACACCTCTTCCTCTTCACAATTTGAGCAAAAATGTCACTTACAAGAGCAATTGCCTGTCTCCAGCTGCACTCTGAGGGTAGCAGCAGAAACGACGGTGTCACTGAGCACATTCTCCCCCCAGACAGGAACAATTATCTGCCTTAAAAATTCTTTTTAGTCTCTCAATTGACATCAGTGCCGTGTCATTAAACCCTCTGAGCAATGGGTTATTGCGCAGCCTCGTCGATTAGTGAGATTCGGCGAGCTCGGAGGGCATTTCGGTTACTCGTTTTCAGATCTCTGCAGGACACCCACACATAGCAGCACCTCAGCTCAACATTACGTCTCTGTAGAGAAGCAAACCCTCGTGAGAGTCGGTTAACGACAACACGCAAAGTGTCCATTTCAGCCTAATGTTATTCTATATTTATCTTCTTATTGGATGCCAGGAAAACACCAAAATCAAGTCATCCTGCTAACAAATACTGTGTTTCCTTCATTCCTTTGTGTCACTCATACACAGTGTTGCCCAAAAAGCTATTAAAAGCACACAAATGAGCCCTGCTGTTGCACTGGGTGACATGTTCCCTCATTACCTGTGTACTATTGTTTATATTGATTTGCTCTCATTTTGTTGCTCGCTGCAACACTTGCATAGCTGAGAACAGTTGCTCCATTTTGTGCTCCTGTTTGAGGGCTAAACACCACACAGCTGAGCAGTTTGCAAAATATACTGAGCCTTTTAGAAACGTTTTATTAGTGACATGTTTTATGAGAAGTTTGTTACGAGGAACCAGTGGACTTTAGGCTGTGTGCCACAAACTGCTCAGGGAAACTAGAAAATGTGTTTTGTGTGTGTGTGTGGGGGATTTGCTGAGAAATAATTAGAAAATTTCTACTTTTGTCATTTGATCTTGAGACACATAAGAAATGTTATGAGCGAGATAGGAGCAATGCTGAATAATTATGTGATAATTGTAAAGATTTAGGGTTAAATTGTGTAAAATATTCCCAATGCAAGGACAAGAATCACTTCAACTGACGTCTTTTGGCATTTAACCCTCATATTGTCCCAAAATTGACCCATTTTAAAGTTTGAAAATGTGCAGAAAAAGTATATTTTCACAGTGAAACTGTCCACATTTTCAACATTTTTGGGAAACCTTTGAAAATGTTTCAGTGGATAAAAAGAGAAATGTTAAAAATGTTTCTGAAGAACATTCACAAAAAAATCAACCAAAATTCAGCGAAATTTGCTGGATTTCTGTAGATTTTTATGTGAATGTTCTTAAAGAAAATATTATTAGGTTTACTGATATATATGTAATCACTTTAGATATTTTTAGGATTTTTTTTGGAAGATTTTTACTCATTTTTTGAAAATATTTACAAGAGTTTTTTTTGCCACATTAGGAGATTTTAAAAAAAAACTTTAAAGGGAAACTTTAAAGGAATTTTTAAGTTTTTTGCAAATTTTCAGAAGTTTGAAGAATTTTTTTTGCTGAATTTTTGGATTTTTTTCAGACAAGGAAACAATATTTTTTTGTGCCCATAAATGAGGACAACAGGAGGGTTAACCCCGTCCAACCTACCTATTTTGGCGCAAAAATGTGAATAAGAACAAACACAAATTGAAACGGCTGCAGCTTCCCAACCATTCTGGCTCTGAATGAATAAGAAACAGGATTTGTGATGTTTGGAGTGAGTATGTTTTGGCTCTGGTGCAAATTAGAAATAAATCAAATTTTCCAAAGTCGAGGACCTTCTGAATCCTGATAACAAATGTGTTGAGGTTTATTGATGTAGTAAAGTGAAAGAAGGGCAGGGATTGGACCATGGACGTGGGTCTCCTCTGGGAGTTTATGAGGTTAGTCATTGTTGTGCTCCTATATCACAGATCCTAGTTAAACCTAAAAGGGCAAGACTGGATTCTATTTTTCTACATGACTTATTTCTTGTTACCCTTTAAGATATACAAGTACTATCTCTTGCTAAACAAATAATGTTTACACCGATGCAGTAGCTTTAGCAGCAATAATAGTGATAATAAACCTTTACGTTAGTCAAGAAAACAATTATGACATGTGATGCAATGAAAACGAGTGGTGTCTACTGATTAAATACAGTCTTTCTGCCTTCCTGAAGAGGGAAAACCATACCTTCAGGACAGGTTGTTTCTTTGTGTAAAATTAGATTTTTTGATTGAAAATTCAATGAAGCTGCTCTATTTCTGAGACTCAGGGGAGGCGGGTCATTTTTGACCCTGAGGACAACATGAGGGTTAATTACTTTTTTATTTTATTTTTATTTTATTAGTTTATTTGAACAGGGACAGTGCACATTAATCAACATTTCTGTAAATGTACCAGTTTTAGCTATAAAGCTAATTTCCAACTGTAGTCCCTGGGCAGATGAAAATGCCAGCAACATTAAAAAATAAGAGTAAATAAAGAGTAAAAATTACATAGAGAACATGACTGGACATGGATCCAGTTTCTGATGTGTGCTTTAGGTTTTAAATGATTGATAGAGCGATTAACTAATTATCAATATTTGAAATGTTCAGATTCCACGTATGAGTCCAATTAAATTCGTCTGTCGTTTGTTTTCCGCTCTCAACACCGTCGTGGCTCGTCTCTGTTCTTCTGATCTTCCATGTGTGGTAAAATGAAAAACAGGAGAATGTAATTTCAGCTGTGCCAGGCTTGTTTACAGAAACACAGGAGGAGACGGGCAGAGGAGAGGATCCTGGCTTTGCATGTGTAATTTAATTTGCAGCGTGAACCAGCCGACCAGGCCATTTACCACTCTCCTCCCTGAAAACAGCAAGCGGGGCACAGTGTTGAAATACTGCCGTGACACTCCAATTTCCTCTAACTTATTGTGTATTGGTGCTGGAGGTTTGATTACAAGTGAGCCCTGCACAAACCGCCATCCATCAGCCCCACTCCATATGCACAGGCTCACAGTTTAATGACCCCCAAGGAGTCGCCCAGACACATTTATGAATCAGCCCGCCTGAATCAAATTACTGCTGCAGACCAGACATCCTGCCACCAGCAGAGCCCCTGTATGTGGGAAGAAAACCTCCTCGTGGACTACTTCACCTTGTTTCTCTCTGCCCACAGCTGTACGCCGGGGCCATCCTCGAGGTGTGTGGATGAAAATTGGGGAGGTTCCCTCAAGTCCAAGGTAAGTTTTACCGTTTTGATTTTACTTCTCATCTCGTTTTGAAGCAGCTTGTCTTAATCAGCGGCGATGCAGGTGAAGCATCATTTATTAGCAGTGGGTGGTCCAAGTCGCCTGCAGGATGGTTTCCGAAGAAGCTTTTGAAGTTTCTTTTTCCCCCTCCTGTGTGTCTCCCACTCCCGCTAACGTGGTTAATTCAGTGTCGAGTTACGTTGATGGAGTTGGTGCAGCTCGCCTCAGTGTGGGGGGTAAACGTCTGGAGCGCCGTCTGTGCCATATGGCTGTCGTTTGTTTACTTCAGCTGTAGCCATCCTGCGTTTTCAACTGTCTCCTCTGCTGTTCACGCCGCATTCTCGGGAGGCTTTGCAGTTGGCAGTAATTACAGAGCGCCGCACTGAAATATGACGCCTAATTGACTGATTCATCACCTGACATGCGCCTCTTTTTCTTTCTCTTCCACAGCTTTTGTCAGGAGCGACAAGCCGAAGATGTTCAAGGGTCTTCAGATCAAGGTAGCGCTGATGAATCGCGTTGCTTTTCATCGTTAAGCTTCATCTGAGGAGATAAATTAGATCAAATCGATGAAATGAGCCACAGATATTTCTCTGAATATTCAAGGCATTCCTAACAAACCTCCTCTTTTTCCGTCCTTCTCTTCAACCCCCTCCCACGCTGCAGTACGTTAGAGGCTCGGATCCTGTGCTCAAGCTTTTGGACGATAACGGGAACATCGCTGAAGAGCTCAGCATCCTCAAGTGGAACACTGACAGCGTGGAGGAGTTCCTGAGTGAGAAGTTAGACCGAATATAGACACCAAGAGTCCAATTTTTGTTCTATATATTTTTTTTTTAGTTTAAAAGGTCGGTTCGCTCAAACTAAAAAGAAAAAAATATTTGACCACTTCTTGTTTAGCCCAGCTGTGCAGACAGTTTCTCTGAACTTATGTTTGTGACGCATTCATAGTTATCTGCAACTTGTCTTTCCCTAAACTGTGAGCAGATTAATAACCTTAAATCTTGTCAGCTTTACAAACCGGTACTACTCAAGAAACCGTCCACGTGACAACAACAAGCACACTGTTCCCAGTAAGATCTAAATGTAATGCTTCACTATTTTGTAAAAATCCCGTCATGATTCAGTTCATTTGGCAGATATCACAAAACACATCTTTTAGAAACTCAAGAAAATAAAGCAAACTACGTGCACAGCTGGAGGAAAGTGAGCAAATATTTTTAGTTTTTGTAGTTTATGTGAACCGACAGTTTAATAATTTACCGATTTGAACACAACTTGGCCTGGATAGCTGGTTGCCAAGTCCCTGCTCGATGCGACTGTTTTTGTATCTGAAAATCATGAATTTCTTGTCAGGTTTTTACCAAAAAACAAAACAAAAACTCATGTGAGATTGTGAAAAAGCATAATCACGGAGCCCAGAGGGGCAGCACGCCCTAAATGGTTTTACAGGCTAATCATGGCAATCTGTGCGTTCGGTTTCAAAAACACTTCTGCACATCATGAAGCGTTTCATCGTCTACCTGTGGGAGTTTCCGTTTCCCCTCCTCTCTGTCTGTCTGATATTCTTGTATAATTATTTTTTTATAATGCTGAACATTGTGACTGATGGGATTTGCAGTAAGAGCGAATGGATCCTAGTTTGTCCTCGAACACAGACGTCTCTGCTGAGGAACACTTTAGTGAAGATCTCACAGTAAACCAGAGTTGGAATGTGAGGTCTGATGTAAAATGTGTGTTTTCCTGCATCTTCTGCTTTGGAGACAAACTGGATTTGTTTTGGAAGCATGTTTTTCAGCAAGTGAGATGACGGTTTAAATATGCAACAATAAACAAAGTCTCTCATAGTTTTTGTCTCAGTAGTGTGTCATTTTGTCTAGTGGAAGTAGCACCACAAACACATTTGTTCCTCTTGAAGTTAGAACTGTTTGTATAAGCACGTTTAAGTACTGTACTTATCTACTGTTGTGTACTGCACTTGAGCGTTCCAATTTGCTATTTTCCATCACCACATTTCAGATGAAAACATTCTGCTTCATTACTTTAACAGTTTTAGTTACTTTTAAGACAAAGTATTTGCACAGTGGGTAATATAAGAAGCTTTTAAAATACAACACATTACTAAAGATTAAATCAGTGGTTTCCAGCCTTTTCTGTAGTCAGGCCACATTTTAACAGCTTCACCAAATGGTAATGTTTTCCTGTAAACTCCTCATGTGATTTTATTTCAGTAAATTTTCAAATGATCTAATATTCTGCCAAAAAAATTTAAAAAATCAAAGGTTAAATATATAAAAGTGTATAATTCAAACCCACAGCAGCTACAACAGTAACATGATGCCGCCACATTTATTGCTTCACTATTAATAATCTAATGATGTCATATATAAAAATATATCAGTCGGAGTAAACGAGCGCTTTCACTTTTATATTTCAACAACATCTTGCTGCTAATGCTTATGTCCGTTTACTTCAGCAGGGGTTTTCATGCAGGACTTTTTCCTCATAAAATGTTTGCAGTGGTGCTTTTACTCGAGTAAAGAGGATAAATACTTCTTCACCCTCCAATGACGAGACAGGTTTTAAAAGCAAAGGTGTGACTTTGCTGACATCTACTGGTTTTTAATGGAATTGCAGCTCAGTCATGTGACAGTATAGGCACCCCGCCTGCAAGTACACAAAAGAAATTTTAGTGCATTCAGACCCTAATATAGTTAGGATGAGGTACATTTGCAAAACACAAGCGCGAAAAGTTACCTAACAAAGGTATGCAGGCCTTTTACTGCACAGATGCGACACATGTTGCTATGTAACTCAATAAATAATCTATATTGTCAGTTTATTTGTATTGTTGATTTCTCCCCATCACCTCTGGCAGAAATAGGAGCCCAAAGTTATGGTTTAGTGTTCTCCCTGAAGAAATGAGGAAACATGCCATGTGTGATCATAACCAATGCAGAGGTGTGTGTGTGCAGCAATGATGGTTTTGTGCAATAAGGGAGGAGCTACTTCAGGACAAACAGTACTTTGGTAATGACTATTTCCATGGAGTAACTTGTGACAGGATTTGATTCAGAGCGGGGCTGTCAAACTCCTTTTCGTTCAGGGGCCACAATCAGCTCAATTTGATCTCAAGTGGATCAAACCAGTAAAATCAAAACATAGTAACCTATAAATAATGAAAATTCTAAATTTTCCTTTGTTTTAGTGCAAAGAAAGCATGAAAAACAGACATTATGCCTCAGTTCATCATTATCACATTACTACTTACGGATCACAATTTATCTACAAAGACACAAAACATTTAGTCGCAGGTATCTGGAACTGGACGATATAGTATTTTACTTTATGATCAAAACAACAAAAGTTTGGCAAAAAAAGACAAATATTACAAAAACGAGACACTAAGCGACAAAAAAATGGACAAACGACAAAAGCAAGGCCAGAAAAAGACACAAAAATGTGACAAAAGCAACAAATGAAGTGAAACACAAAGTGACAAAAATAAGACAGACACAAGCAAGACAAAAAGGAAACGCAAAACGAGAAACAAGATGATAAAAACATGAGACAAACGACTGAAGTAAGACAAAAAGTGACAAAGAAACAATTAAAAACAAGACATTACAAAAACGAGGCTCAAAATGACAATAGAACAATGAGCAACAGAGTAATTTATGATCAAAACAACTTGTCAAGGTCTAGAAATTATTTTAAATTTACAATTAATGTCTTCTCTGTAATCTTTACACTTAAAGTCTCTCGATTAATGGTTTAAGTATGTAGTAATGAATTAATCTGAATAATAGAATTTACTTTTCATTTAAATGTATACTGGCACAGACCTTTGATTATATGTTGTATTTTTATTTTTTCAGGTAGCTCTCTCTTTTTTAAATACCTGTGTTAGCATCCTTTTACACTAGAAGTCCTATCATGATCTGATATCAACTCTTGGGACAGTGACATGTTTAAATAGAAATTAAGCACTGATATATCTTTCATTGGCACGCCTTTATTCATACATGAGTCTCTTTATGAGCCATATGTTTTCAATCATTTAATACATACATGTAGTAATTAGAACCAGTCGACACATATTTCAGAAATCGGTGCTTTATTTTCAAACAAAAAATTTGATTTAACAGAACTTGAATAAGAAAAAGCTTCAGTTACAAACAGCACCCGAGCATTTATGAATATCTAGTAACCACTGAGATGTGAAAACTAAATATTTAGCAACAGTTCCCTCCTTAATCCACTTGCTGTTGTAGCGATGGAAGGGTGAGACATGCCACTGGTATCTTTTATCACACAAAAACTGAATATCTATATGAGGCAACTGAAAAAACAAAAACATTACAAAGCGTGCTGGGTGTGAAAAGCTAAAACTGAAAAGCTGTGGCTGAAGTTAGACATATTTCTGGTCTCTGTGGCCTCCCTCTGAATGCTGATCCACCACCTCAGTCTTGCTGTGCGACTGAGGTTTGTAAACGACCCCCGGGTAACTGAAAAGAAAGACAGAATACAGAAAATCTGGTGAAAAAAATCAAATGTTGTGATCCTGTATCTCATTTGAAAGCATATAAAACAAGTGTTATTAAATCTGTAGGTAGAAAGAGCACAAAACTGACTCCACACACACCTGTAGACAAGTTTTAGATATTTAGGTGCATTCACATCATTTGCCGTCATTATTAATCTAAGATCAGACTCACTGTGGTTTTTCATCATTCATAATTTCTCTGAAAGCCAGAGACTTCAGGATGCCAGCGATGAGCAGGATGCCGCCTCCAATCCAGGCGACAAACAGAGCTGCACCGAACGTGTATCTGGTGGAGACGAACAAGACGTCATGAAGGCCCAACGTGTGAATAAATAGAGAGAATGTTAAAGTAAGATGATAATATTAATATCATACGTGGGCATTCCTCCCATTCCTCCACCAATTCCTCCACCCATCCCCCCCGCCACCATTCCTCCCCCATATCCTCCCCCATATCCTCCTCCGTAGCTTGGGTAGGTGGACATCCTGAAACTGGACACGATCTGATTGGCGTAAACAGAAGCTCCTGAAATTCCACACAGACCTGAGAAAAGAGTGGAGAGAGCCAGAGGGGAGATCAGCGACTGATTTACTTCACAGGGAAACTGTTTCCTGACATTAACCTAAAGAACAGGCAGGTCAAAGTAAAAAAAAACAAAAAAAAAACGATGGGAAAACCAAAACAAAGCAGCTCATAATGAGAACCATCTCTGTTTCAGCTGTAGTTGTAGCTTATATTAATTTGTGAAGAAATTCACATCATTAATATCAGAGTAGAAGGATTTCCTTAACTCTAATTAAACTACAATATCACACAAAAATAGTAGAAATATTCTACTACAAGCCAAAGTCCTGCATTTGAATTTATACTTGAGAAAAAATCTACTAGCATCAAATACACTTCAAGTAGCAAAAGAAAAGTTCTTATTATTCAAAATGGCATTTCAGAATGATGTTTATTATTGGATTATAATTACTGATGCTTATTTATGTTCATCATTTTAATGTTGAAGGTTGAAAAAGTTGTTTTAATTGCGTTATATCTGTTGGGATCAATAAAGTTTTATCCTAATCTATGATATTACGTCATAATTTATTTCTAGATTATACCTTTTATTCTTACAATAAATTTACAAAGTTACAGATAAATGCAATGGAGGAAAAAGTACAATATTAATCTTGAAATTCAAGTGAAGTAAGATCTACTAACTTTTTTTTAAAAAAGAAATTACAATGAAGTAGAAGTAAGAAATATCAGAAAATTGAGATATTCAACAATACTGCATTTAAGCACATAATTTATGCAAGTGTCACTGGTTACTATGCTGGGTTTCACTTTTGCTCACAAACTCAAATGTTTCTCATATATTCTTGATCTTAAATCAATTTTTTTCCAATAAAAACACTTCATTTTTTTTTAATCACACTCCTAATTGGAAAGTCAGTCTGAATTTCACTGAAATAAACAAATAATTAAGTTCAGTAAAATAGCTTTGACAGTATCACAGCACTTAAGTATCTTAGGTGGATAATATTCCTGCAGCTCTGGTTTAGTTTCATACCGGCGATGATGAACATGACGCCGGCTGTGAGGCTCATCTTGGCCTTGGTGGTGTCGGCCATGCTGGTCATGGTGAGGCAGGTCAGAGAGAACACGGAAATCAACGCTCCGAGAACGCTGACCACCACGCCTATGATCATCAGGGCTCGCACCGCCTGG
This sequence comes from Acanthochromis polyacanthus, assembly GCF_021347895.1. NCBI lineage: Eukaryota > Metazoa > Chordata > Actinopteri > Pomacentridae > Acanthochromis > Acanthochromis polyacanthus. The sequence goes on from NC_067121.1 coordinate 30,304,185, forward strand.
AAGGCTCCTGGTGGGCAGAAAAAACACACATTTAACAGGATCTGATGTGTCTGAAACCACCGATAACTTGACCGAGTCCGATTTGATAAGAGATATTTGACATGTGTCTGAGTCGACTTTTCTGTTCTGCTTTCAGTCATCATGCAGTGAGTCTAGTCTGTCTGCACATTAGATACCACTCTGCTGTGTAGTCAGTCATGTGGCCTGTGTTCTCCTGCAGTAGGAGTGCTGGGGGAAACTGCCCTTTGCTTGTTGTTTGTTTTATTTCTGATAACTATATTGACTGTGTGTCCATTAAAATAACCAGAATGCACTGGTGCTAATGCAAACACTGACAGGTGTGGACTCGACACTGGAGAGAGAACAACAGAAAGCAGGTGTAAAAATGATTCCATGATATCAACCGATTATGTAATACTAATTTATACTAATTAGCTATAACACGGCTGGCTAATGACATTTCTGATTCCTAATTTCACCTTAAAACATCTTCAACATGAAAAAGCAGCGTTAAAAAGCGCATTCTCACACTACATGAAAATATGGCATATTCCTTTTTTTCCAGTGGGATGATAAGATGCTTCGGAGGGACACTTTTAAACCCTATGGACATTCATGGTGAATTTGTAAAAATTTTTTTGGAAGTATTATTGGACCTAATTTTTAGAATTTGAAGGTTTATGGGTGCCCAGACAGCTCAACTGGTTGAGTGGGTGACCCAGGAACAGGGGCTTTAGAGCCGATGCAGCGGCCTGGGTTTGATTCCAGCCCTTTACTGCATGTCTACACCCCATTCTTCTCCCTACTTTCTTGTCTGCCTCTCAATTCTATTTATCCAATAAAGCCAACAAAAGGCCCAAAAAAATAACTTAAAAAAAGGTTTCCGGTAGGACTCACTTTGTCATGTTTTTTTTCGAAAATATACAGTGCAACAGAAATGCAGAGAAAGAACATTTGTGCTTTTTATATGGTTTATACATCTCATTGTGAACTCCTCTCTAAACCTGAGACAGCTTCGTCCTAACCTGATATTAAAATTTGCTTTTTGCTGCCTCATTTAACATCTCTTTCAAGAACAGAAATGGGAGAGGACAAAAAGCTTTAATTTCTCTGCTAATGCCACTGTGGCCTTGAATATGAGGGAGACCACTTCAGGACACAATCTCTTAAATTACCAGGACAGCAATTAATTCAAACTAATTTATAAACAGTCAAACTCTAAAGTTAAAGCTTGTGAGAGTCTTGTCCTACCTGAGAAGCCCAGGAGGCCGTACATGGGGCGACACTCTGTCATTCCGGCCGATGTCGTCTCACAGTCCTGCCACAGACCCTTGTAGGTGTAAACAGAAGTCACCACGCTCCCCTGTCTGTCCGTCACGCTCCATTTGTTCATGGCCGTGGCAGCGATGAGGGCCGCCGCACCAATCAAGCCCAAAACGAATCCGCCATTCTGCAGGACTCCAGGCGCCATCGTCGTTTTGTGCGTCAGAAGTTAGAAAATCGACCTGAGAGGACAAGCTATGTGTGTCTGCGCCCAATTGGAATAGTTTAAAAGATTCTACTTAAAGCACAGCTGCATACACGGATGAGCTCAAAGTTAAGATGTCGAGGGTGAGCAGGTGCAAGCAAGGAATGAAAATGGGCAAAGTGGCGCCTAGTGATGGTGGTGTTGGGTGGAGGCGGCCGGGTTTCACCCAGTGGGTGACACAGCAGCATGGGTTGGGCTACGTGGTGTTGAGAGGTGTGGACTCAGCGGTGACAGGGCACACCTGGCACCCAAATGAACGTTTGAATGTAAATACAGGAAATGAAATAAGTAATTCCAACAAGCTAGGAGAGCATACAGATTATGAAATCATTTACAAGTGTCGAAAACTAAAGCAGCCCTGTGAAAAAAAAACTATGTACAAACACACACAGGTGAGGCAGAAGTGAGTGTGTCGCTAAGTCAGAAGGGAAGTCAGACGAATGGGTGTATTTGACGACTGTAGACTCTCAATTCTGAGCCAAATATATAAGTTCATATCAGGCCTTACTTTAAAATGAAACGTTAGAAGCCACAGAAGTGATGTAAAATCTTCTTTAAACCATGAAAAGGGGCAGGGCAGAGGTCAGGCGTATCTACACTGAATCTGAAACTGGTGAAAATTTTATATTTTGCTCAAAAACCATTCAGCAAGATGATCTGTTCCCCTCCAGAGCTGCAGGGATTCAAGTGAAAAACCCCGGTGTCCAAGACGTTAAAGATGTAGAACAGTCAGGAGCAAACATTTGCTGTATTTCTGCTACTAAATTTAAATGTGTATGTGTGTGTATTTCATGTCTTAAGTTGAATATTTACAGTTCATGAGTTATGATTTGTTGTACATCAAGAGGAAAGCTTCCCGGTTTCAGTGAGCGTTAACTGTGAAACAAACACCTCCATGATTCAACTTTTCAGCTTATCGCTTTGTCAACAACTGGGGAGCAGATAAGTTTCTATTCTTCTCTTATCATTACTTCAGCTCACAGACTCACAAATAAACTCATGCACCAGTCACCTAACATGACTGGACCTGAAAACTTCACTCTGTTACGTCTGTCATTTGCCGTGATGAGAAATTAGTATCTGTTTGTCATTTATGTACGTTTATACCAGGATATTAAAAGTCAATTTGAGAGCAGACATGCAAACATACAGTTTTGGCAGCAAATTTCCCCCAGTGTCTGACATGAAATTACATATGAGTGACAGTAAATTTAAAAAAATGATTAAAAAAAATGTATCTTGAATCAAAATTTCTCATCAAACAACCTTTCTTACTTACTTCACTTTCATTTTCCAAGAATTTCATAACAGCATGATCCAAAGGGGGAAAAAAAACTATTTATAAGACAATCATTCTGTAAACATTTATTTTTTCCACTTGAAATTGTAATTTAAAAACAGGCCTACATACTGAGACAGATATTCAAACATACTGCCCAAAAAAATCACTCAAAAAAATTTGTCAGAAAGCTTTGTTTGTCAGTAACATAAATGAAAAATCTGTCAGCTTGTGTGTTGGTGTGCATCTGGTCAATAATTTTAATATGACGCATGAGAGGTGTACGCTTTAATTTAAATAGTTTGAGCAGTTTTTCTTGCAAAAAAAGTAGTAAAATAGCATCTTCATCTTCACATTAAGCTCCCAGTCTTCTCTCTGTATTTACATGGAATCTGGAGCAACACTGGGATTGTTAGAGTGTAATTTAAAGTTTTTAATATCTGCAGAAACACTATAATATCCTTTTTTTCTGTTGTTTTATCTGAAAACACGTGGAGGTTCTGTGCGCAAACTTTCCCCCGTCGTGGCCGTGCGTCTATCCGCGCCATCACACGCTGGTTCCGGCTGAAGTGTACGAGTCTATGCCGCTCTTGGTCATCCCTCCGGGGAACAGAATATAAGCCACCTGAGGCTGTAAACTGGCCGCGGACCAGGCGCTACAGTTACACGGCACCACGTACCCGGGGCTGGAGGGGGACGGGTGGGTGTGGGTGTGCTGTCCGGGGCAAGCCAGAGCCCCAAACCCTCCAGTCTGGTACCCGAAGGTGTGCGCGCTGTAGGGCAGAGCGCCTGCTGCCAGAGTGTGCGGGATCTCCGCCATGCGCTGGACAGCTCCGGTGCTGAACTGCGCCACCGGCTCCAGGAGCGAGAAGGACGAGGAGGAGGAGGAAGAGGCGGGAGCGAGGAGAGCTCTGGCTTTATCTCCCGGGACGAGAAAAGAGTCGATAGAAAATCCCTTCAAGTGCTCCGCTGCGTCTCCAAGTAAAGACGGCAGCGGAAAAACGAAGCGGTCCCTCTTCAGGAGGCTCTTGGGTTTGCGCCGGGGCCGGTACTTGTAGTCCGGATGCTCCTTCATGTGCTGAGCCCGCAGCCTCTTGGCCTCGTCGATGTACGGCCGCTTCTCAGAGTCGGAGAGCATCTTCCACTCCGCGCCGAGTCTCTTGCTGATCTCAGAGTTGTGCATCTTGGGGTTTTCTCGGGCCATTTTCCTCCTCTGGCCTCTGGACCAAACCATGAAGGCGTTCATGGGTCTCTTGATGTGATCTAAAGGTTTTGCCATCTCAGGAGCTGACACATGTAAGTCACCGCTCCAAAAAGCTCATGCTCCTTCTGGTGCGTAAAGAGGAAAACAAGTCTGCAGGATGGTTTTAGTTTTAAAAAATAAATTCTTCCGGTGTCTTTGTTAAGGAGATGCAAGACTGCGAGTCCAAATTGGCTGAAGCATTTGCACAAAGTGGAAGGGAAGACTACATAAAGCCAAAGCCCGGGCGCATGAATGGGGAGTCACACGGGACCAAAGTGGGAAGCTTGTTATGGATGATGCTGGGCATGTCATCCACTCATCACCACACCACTGTCACGGCGGGCCAAGCCAATGGGAATGAGAGAGAGCTCTGTAATCCCTTCACAAAAAGTGACTGTAGGCCTACAACATTTCTGAGGGACACCCCTCTCCTGCCTCTCCAGAGGGTTTAGTCTCTCCAAATCTCCACCGAGACAAGTGCAGGCATGCGGGCAGGGAGGAAACTAATCTGCTGCACAACACAAGCAAAAAACTAGAAACTAAAAGCTTCTGGATGACCATTTGTGCCTAATTTGCTCAGAAATGAATTTCAGAGAGGAAGCTAATGTACATTTAGAACCCTGAAAGGAAAGTCTCCAAATTTGGATAGATTTTATTGTTCATTCTATTTTCCTTTGCTTTTTAAGGAATAATTGTCACACAAATAGTTATTTTCAGGAGTCCTCCGAAGTAAATTGAATAAAATAAGGTGTTATCTTTTTTTTACAGGGAATAATATTGTAGCAGAAATGGTCAAAAATGGTAAAAATATCCTAAAAGTTTGAACTGCAAGTTGACAGATTCCCCTAAAACACAGATGACATGGCTCTGAATGTGGTAGAATAGAACAGAATAGAATAGAATAGAGATACTTTATTGATCCCCAAGAGAAAATTCTGTTGTTGCAGCAGTAAACAGAAAGAGTAAAGTGACCACAACAATACAAATAAATAAGAAAAACATATTAAAGTACAAAATACACAGTAAAGCGTAAGATATACTATGATTATAAAAGTGAAAAATGCACCGTAAAGTCAAATACCATATGGCTGCAAGTGCACTTTTGTTGCAAAATCATTCCCAGTTTTTAGTTTTTAAACCCGTCTTTGAAACTGTCCCTCATTTAAATCCTTTTCCATGATTCAATGCAGGTTTATGATACATCAATATGTGTACAAGTGGCTCTCCTCTCCCTCCTACATACAAATCTATATTAATCACAGCTATAATTAACAGATCCTCAGTGACTAATTTCTGCAACTCATCTGAAAAAATATCTGCCTCATCTGTCACTGAAATGACACTGATGGAAACTGAGCGGTAACTTCACGATATTTAAAAGAAGATGCTGTTGAAAAACATGGGATTACTGTGTGGGTTTACAAAGAGGAGTTTAATTTCTGGGTGTCTAAGTGGAAGCTTCCAGGGCGCCTCAGAGGCATCAAAAATGCACTCTGCAAAAGGGATTATTTCCATGACAGAAGCATGACGTGTTCGTCTGCACACAGACCCGCGGTGGTTAGTTGAAGCTCAGGGTTTAGCTCTTTTTGGTTGATAAACTCGGATATCGGCGCACCAGCGAGAAGGGGGGCCTTTATTTCATTTACCTCCCACAATCAAAGGCACCACGGGCCTCTTCAAAGGCAAAATAAATGGACATAAAAGATCCAGCGGTGCACAATGCATCAGTGGTGGAGATGATAAGACGTTTTCAGAGAGAGTTTTCTTTTTTTTCCGCTGGGTTTCCTCGCAGCCAGACAGACTGGAGGGATAAAGTGAGAGGCAGCGGGGGTCAGACAGCTGATCTGCCTCCTCATAGCTGTGCTGTTATCTGTCCTGCCGTGGGTTCAGGCTGGACTCGCTCACAGGAGGAACCCACTGCCACACAGAGACAATCATTACATCCACAGAGCGTCCAAGTTATAGACAGTTTCAGACCGAGAAGAGGAAACTCTGAACATGTGAGGCAGAGAAGTGCAGTGTGGAGATTTCTGATGCTGATATTTGTCAAGTCCTGCACAGAGCTTTCAGTTGTCTTTGCTGGGGCAGAAAAACATGTGTTGGGTTTTTGAGTACTCGTCAGTGTTTGGAGTGACTTCCAAGAAAGGGCAGCGTTTCAACTCTGCAGAGATGAGGGGGGAAAAAATGGGTAATAAGAAAAACTGCCAGCAGCACAAAATGGCTGTCGTAATCCGGTTATCCCCCAGGCTCTAAAGATACTGGTCCTCTCCTTAGGAGTCTATCTTTTCTTCTTATGTCAAAACTGTCCTCTATGCACTCAGGTGGATTAAGGAGTCACACTGTAGAAAGAAATTGACAGGTACAGAAAGACCTGGGGGTGAAAAGGAAATGAAAGACGACACAGAGAGGCAGGCCGGGCACTCCAGCCGGGGAGCGTGCCAACCTCTGACAAGAAAAGAATCTATCAAGTCGACTGAATGCGGGAGGAAAAAAAGGACACCGTTTCCTGCTAATTCATTAACTGAATACTTACAGGCCGAGCTGATTACTGATCACGTATCTATTAGTCTAGTGAACTGGCCTTCGTTTGTATTGAAGTGTTTGATTGTCTTGTCTGACTCAGGTTGTGCTGGTTTGATGGCAGTTCCTCAGCACCGTCCAAAAATTTAAATTCACTTAGAGTAGAGTACATTCCAGATAGATTATATCTCAAAAAGTTTCTGCTTCACAATGGCAGTGTAAAGGCAGATGCTGCAGGACTAAGACACACCTGTTTTGATAATCACTTAATCTTAGTTTCTAAGAACAAATGACAAAAAGTTTTGTCAGAGAGATACTGCAGGTCCTTCGTGCTGCTGTTAGACTGTACAACAAACACTGCTATCAGTGGACCACATAGAAAAAAAACTGTCATACTGTCATCTCTTTGGTACAGTATCATGTGAATTATGAATATTTTGCACTTCTGTTTTTAACATACACTAGAATACATGCCATTTCCTTAATCTTTCTACTTATGTACAATCCATGCAATAATAATAATAATACTCTATCAGTACTTCCATTCATTAAAAAAATCTGTACAACACTGTTATTTTTTCAACCCTCATCAGTACATGTAGCAAAACCCACTTAATCCGTACACTTGGGGTCCAGCTGGACCTCAGTAGTATTCCATCTGTTTCACATTTCTGTACCTGTCCGTATATTTTCCTAAAATGTGTGTCGTATATAGAAGAAACAATGAAATTGATGATTACTGACATGTATTGCTTATAGTATTAGTGTAAGAATTCCTGAATTGAAATGAAACACAATGCAAATGAAGCAGTCATCACAAGAGCAACACAACGCAAACATACATAAATAAAAGATGCACAGTCCGGCTGGGGTCTGGCAAATGATTTTTTTTTTTTAAATATCTACACCACCAACCTGCTTAGAATCAAATAAGCTTTGGTTTATGTGATGGCAACTATGTGGGTGACAACTACCTAAAGGGACTGAAAAATCCAGTTCACAAATTAAAAAAGTATGACAAGTTATGGAGCCCAGGTGCACTGATGAGGGATAAACTAGTATATTTTGGTCTTTTTTTTTATTTTGGAAATTTCACTTCTTAAATGTTTGCATATCTTTGATGATGTGATGCAAATTTCCTCAAATGTGGGATTAATAAAGGGCTACCTTATCCTAGTTTCTGCTTCTTATGTTAAGTTCAGGGGTGTCACAAAATCAGGTTTTCAATACATGATCATCACAGCCCAAAAAATTGATCATATTAAATTAGAACAAAAATAATGTTATCAGTCAAATTCAACTTTAACTTTGTTTCCTGTGCGTTTTGTCTCAAAATATGGTGTATGTAGTGCAGGGAGTAGGGAGGTGAAAAGAATCTAACATAACTGCACTGTATGTTGCTCTTTTAGTGTGAACTAGATTGTTACTGCCGCTGGATTATTTCTTTATAACAACGGTCTTCCGTTTTTTAAATCTCATGGTTATGGTCAGTACTGGTATATCTTGACATCCATGGTGAAGAAATACAGTTTTTCAAATGGTTAAACTGATATCTTCAGGATTTGAACAGCCAGCTGTACAAAGAAAACATCATGGGGCTTTATGAAACTGTCAATTTTCCTCGGTCCAACAGATCAAACAATTAAAAGAGAAAAAGAGAGAGAGGAAAAAATTCTTTTGACCTGTCCTAGCTATACTCTTAAAAAGACGCCCACGTGTAGCAGCTCGTGCCTTCTTGCTGTTCTTGTTCTTATGTGTGCGTAAACAAATGCTGTTCTATAATAGTGAGAGTTTGAATATTCTGTGTATTTCTGATTTTGGTCAATGCTGATTTCCTTTATTCATTTTTTTTGTTCTCCGTCTTCTCTACTTTGAGCTGAGAGATGATTCCTGGCCTGTGTAGCCGCTGGAACTGTTTTTGGTTGGAACTGTGGACTATTGGTGCAGTTTATGTATGACTTACTGACTGATTTACTCTTTTATCGCATTTCTACACTGAATCATAGTCAATTTAAGTTAGCTTTTTTGACAGGAATTTGCAAAAAAACTCTTTCATGTCACAAGTGAATGCAAATATCTACAAAGTAATGTCAATTAATTCAAATATAAAACACAAAATAAGTGATAGTGTAAATATTTGGTCGATGCACATTGTGCTGCAATTAGAGCATTGAGCCTGCAGGTCTGAATCAGTTTTGCACATCTGTATGCTGCAGTTTTTCCATTTTCTTCTTTGTAAAACTGCTCAAGCTCTTTCATGGGGGATCATGAGTTTGCGGCTCCTTTCAAGTTTACCCACAAATTCTCAATTGGATTGAGGTCTGGGCTCTGGTTCAGCAACTTCCGAACATTCACTTTGTTATTTTTAAACCATTTCTGTGTAGCGTTGGCTCTATGCTGTGGCTTGTTCTCTTCCTAAAAAACAGATCTTCTTCCAAGCCATGCATCAGGTTTTCCTCCACTGTTCCCCATACGTTTCTGCATTCATTTATCTTCGTTTCACAAATTAAATTGGCCAAGATTCAATGTTGAAAAACAATAAAAGGGGAAAACCTCTAACTGGGGTAAAAACTTTTTATAGACACTGTACCTGTGCTCTTGCTCAGTTGGTCAGCTGAGCATGTATACATGGACCTATAGACCTACTATCCTCAGTTCATATGAACTTTGCACTGATGGAGGCAGGAGCCACGATGGGTGGACATCTTGATACTTGACCGACTTGTCCAGGACATGTCGATATCAATTAATTAAATCTGAGGAGTGTGTTGACTTAGATTTTTTGTTGTTTTTTTTCATCTACGGATTTTTTTCTTGACACCAAAAAGCGTCTGACAAACAAAAACATTTAGAATTAAGACTTTTTAGTCTAGCACACCTATTGACGGGTTAACTGACAAACAATAAATAGCTGTAAGTTGCAGACTTATATTACTGCAAACACAATGGTTTTCTAGACATGCCATACAACTCTGAATTTGAATTAAATAAACAGTGTTGGTCGATTCTCCAAAGACCTGGGGTCCACATATGTGGACATCTTTTTTTCCTTTTTCAAAAAGAGCATATTGTTCTTAATAATGATAACAATAAAATAATATCAATAATAAATATAATACCAAAATAGCATTCATAACAATATACATATGATGAATAGAACATCAATATAATAAATGTAATAATCAGATATTATCCTATTTTTATATTTATTTATTGGCTACTCCTGATCCCAAATAACTGGAAGAAATCCAAAATGCAAGCCCAACCAAAGCTCAGGTCGTAAAGATGCTATTCATCAGATTTCCTGATGATGTATATTGAACCATTGTTCATCTTATGATGTCTACACAAAGCAAAGGAAAGAGTCACTGAATTAATGAATTATTGAGGAAAAAACCCGTAAGTTTCTAGACAGACAAAAATCCTGTAAAAAAAATAAAATAAAATGGTGAAAATATCGGTGCTCGAAAAAATCTGTCATAAAATGATGGAATACTGTGATGTTGAAGATTGTAAAAACAGAAAAACTACAAATGTCTTTAAAATAAAGATAAGTTTAGCTAATTTAAGTACAATAAAACCATGTAGTTGTATAGTCACATATTGTAAATGAGCTATTTACGATTTGTAAAAATACACATTTTTGTTGTGGACAGTATTTCCAGTTTTGGCCTGTTTGTGTTGTTTTACAGACAACACATAAATTAATACCTTTTTGTGGTTTCACTAGTTAGTATCTGTAATTTAACAAATCTGGGAAAATATGTAAAGTAACAGTAAAATGTTAAAAAATGTACAGTTACAAGCTGTGAAAAAAAGTTTTATAGTGAACACTCATTACCTGGGTCATCGCTTGTACGAATAACTGCCAACATACACAGAGCAAAGAAAGTGTGAAAACTGAATGTCTTACAAACAAAACAGTTTTCACACTCTAATTGCTGAAAGATAATATTTTGGTGCAGGTCAAAAGACTTACACTTGATCTGATCACGGTCCACATAGGTGGTTCACCACATCAGCCTGCTGTGCTTTGTAAACTTCTGCATGATTTCAGGATGTACCGAGAACAACTTCCCACCTAAAAGTTCACCTACAGAGATTCCACACTGTGAATCTGTTACTGAACACTGGTGAACTGGTGGTGAATCGGTTTTCATCTGATATCTGGAAAAGTTCAGATGCACTCATACTTCAAATTTTGTCACTTCAGCTCCAAATAAATACACGAAAATCCAAAAAACATTCAAGTCTAACAAGAGTTTCTGACAGTTCTGAGCAGCCCATTAGGAAACATTTCAGGGGGAAAATCCCCAAGATTTTCGGTGCTCTAGGGAGGATTTCACTAAATCTTGTGCTTATTCTCATGATACTTAGGAAAAGTAAAGCGGTTTTAATAGCTTTCCCCCTGACACATTGGTGGTGGAATATGCTTTGGCTCTGTGGCAGATAGCTTCAATCCGAGGTTGAGGGGGGGGGGGGGCAAAGAGATCTGCCTGCCAGTACACTTTCATAAGGCCCCATCTAAACTAAATTAATACACTTCTCCTAACATCGGAGGATAAACCTGAGGGCCACATTACTGTGGCAGCCCCTATCAGCCAGCTTGTAATACAACCGAGTCAGCAGTCAATGAGATACATTTGCAACCAGGCATTTGTCAGCGACTCAGTGCCACAGAGGCAAGAGATTTAAAATGTCCTGCAGTAAATTAAGTGCTGCTTGAGAAGTGAAAGGTGCCGGCTAAGCAGGCAGCTGCTTACTTTAAATGACACGCCGGTTAATGGGGTGATGATGGTGTGGTGATGGTGGGAGGGGAAAATTAACCAGGGGCTTGACGTGTTATTTCTGATTCTGGTTCCACCAAATGTTACACATTAGCTAGTCTTCAAATATACTAATGGTTAGTCCTATTTTTTCATCATGCATACAAAGAAGCATCTCTCAGTGTGTTGTGGAAGATTTAAATCTGTAGACTGGAGTTTGCAAGATACACTAAAATAAACTGACACAGAGACTCGACTAGTTCTGACAGATTCAAAGCAAACTGATTCCAAATCCTTCTTCAGTCTCAGTGAAAATGTTTTTTTTTTGAATGTCAATACGTCCAAATGGTGGCTTACATATGCTGGAAGACACAACATGAGTGAAATAAGCAATCAACACCATGGCTGCACATGTTCACCTGGAAGCTGCAGAGTACAAATAACAATCTAAAAACAACAACAACAACAACAACAACTTCAGACTTCCAGGGTTTCACATGTGACAAACCTAAAGAATCAGTCCTGTCAGCTTTCTAGGGTTGGAATCTTTGTACCATTTTGGTTTTTTTAAACTTACGTTTGTGTAGCGTAGAGTAGTTTCACAGTGTTTGAGCTGTCATAGGTGAGCTGGTGTGATCAGGTGCCAGGTGGTGGAGGCATGGATGGAGATAGCAGTGGGGACTTCATAGATCTGCACATAGTAGAGGAAACAACAGTGCAGAATTACACGTTACAACACTTTAAGGCAGGAAGGGATTATTTTTATGGGAAATAATTCTAAATATGTAACTTTCATACACAAGAAATGAGCTTTGGGGGGGTAAATCCAGGACAATAGATGGACTTTAATAAAGAACTAAACAAAAAAAGACAAAGCAAAGTCACAATTTATCTGTACCAACCATATAGATGCTTTACTTTAAGCCTCTGAAAGACAAAAATGGAACTTTTTATTCTCTTGTCAGGGACATACAAATATTTCTGCATGTTTGTCAGATTAAAGTATTGATTTCCCAATCATGCTGTGGTAATTAAATATTAGGATATATTTTGTAAATTATATGAAAATCTACTTGTATAAAAATTGACATTTAGTGCAGTGGACCTCCTTAAGTCCTTTGGAGTGCATCAGTCCGGAGGAACAGTCCATTTACATCCACGTACACAAATTTCATGCTCTGCCCTCATAAGCATTTGGAAAGCAGTTTTCTGCCGTGCAGAACTTTAATGTGAACATTTAAGAACAAAAGATCATGTGTCTCTTTACATCAGTTTCATTTAAATGGTGTCATAGGCCCTGTTAAAACTTAAAAAATGAACACTCTGCCATGCTGTGAAAAGAGAAGTATAAACATTGTTGTGTTTCTATTGCTTGCTTCCTCTCTGCAGAATGGGATTATAGCGTCCACACAGAACACAGCAACCTCCGTTCTCATTCAAAGCAGAACAGGAACTCTTGGCCATATTACCAGGGCAGCTTGGTGAAGAGGCACATGTGTCACACGTCTCTTGGTATGAAGCCACTCTATAAATGACAGAGCATGGCGCCTCTAAGAAGCTTATGGAAATAATGGAAATAGTGTAGCTCCTGTGGTGATGATATGCTTGCTGTAACAGAAAGGGAAGGAGGCTGGTATTTACCGAGATATCTCCTGGACTTGTGTTAGGCAGAGCAGCGGCTGTCCAGAGCCCAGCTGGAGGGAGGGGAGCAGAGATGCTGTCACAAAGGCGAGCGCCGATAAACCCCTACAGGGAGAAGTGAGCATATTTTTAGGTCGTCAGATGCTGTTCATGTGCCACTAGAGTGTCAGTGTAAATAATAATTACAGGAAGGTGATTTAGACCGTAAATGTATGAATGTTTTTAGCTCTTGAAAATCAGATCACCAGGAAATGAGAGGAAATAAAATAAGCCTCCAAACCAAAGAACTGCATTGCATGAACTACTTTTCTTCATAAAACATCTTTTCCTAAATACTTATCTAAAGTGGAAATGAAATGTGAGGTCATAACACTAAATTATCAGTTCAATACTAAAACATATACTGACACATAGTAGATAATACACACAATTAACAGAACACCAAACTGCAGTACTGCCAGGGTCCACAGGAGATCAGTATTACAAAGCTTTTAAAACTAGCACACTTAACCATCAAACATTTAACAGTTACTCCTATCAGTCCATTTTAATAATAAAATACAGATAAACACAACGCAAGCACGCAGGTATAGACCTCGTAATGCGGTATAAATGATGAGCTCTATGGCCAAGGCGACGAAAAGAGAGGGCTCGTCCGGGATTTGAACCCGGGACCTCTCGCACCCAAAGCGAGAATCATACCCCTAGACCAACGAGCCACACGCAAAGGTTTTACAAGATCTGTTTATATACTTTTTATGAGACCAGCTCAGAAATTTCTGACAATAATTATTACTTTAAGACGTTAGCGAGAATCTTTTTTTTTGACACAGACTTTGTTCAGGATAAACAGACAAAACGCTCCCGGACAACCAATTAGATAACTACTTAAGCTAGCTCGTGACACTGACAGCTAACTTCAACTTTACTGAAAACTGGAATAAAAAGCTCCTCGCAGCACTTACAAACAGCCTTCAACTGGTGAATACTTCTCTTTATAATTTGCTTGTCCTCGTAGTTGTCAGAACCATAAGTAATTCAAGTTAACTAGAAGCTAACACAAACTGTCCTGCAGCCTCATTTATTTCCATAAAAGTGACTAGCTAACAGCTAGCTATTAGCGGTCGCAGGTGAAGCCACAGAGTCAATTAAAACGAACGGTTACAATCATAGACATATAAAGAATAGACGCCGCATCGACCGCTCCGAGCGGTGGGGCCGCCATCTTGGTCCGGTCAGCCGCTCCACTCAGCGCTGTTTGACAGCGCATTTAATCCATCTTAACTCTGAATATTAAACTGATTTTCACGCGTTTTTTATTTTTATTTTTTTGCTGCAAACGTCATACATGTAGCTATGATACAGGACAAATGGTTCGACGTATTTTAATATTCATAGCGGGAATAATAGATAATAATAATAATAATAATAGGTAATAGAATATTGTGATAGCTCGACTGTAGACAGGTATTTTGTAAACACACACACTAATATATGTTAGAGAAGCAGATAATGGCAGTTCATATATATATATGTGTGTGTGTGTGTGTGTGTGTGTGTGTGTGTGTGTGTCACAGTAGAGATGGCAATTCAGTAGAATTGGCAATTCTCCTAGTAGAGATGCCAATTGCAATCTCCCCTAGGAGAGATGCCAATCGCAATCTCTACTAGGAGAATTGCCAATTCTCCTCGTAGACATTGCGATTACTAGCCCTAACTCTAACCCTAACCTTAACCAATTCACTAGAATTGGCAATTCTCCTAGTAGAGATTGCGATTGGCAAGAGAAGTATTCACTATTCGAAGGCTGTTCATATATATGTGTGTGTATATATATATATATGTATATGTATATATATATATATATATATATATATATATATATATATATATATATATATATATATATATATATATATATATGCATAATCACTTTAGATATTTTTAGGATTTTATGAAGATTTTTACTCATATTTTGAAAATATTTACATCTGTGCTTCTTTGCCAAATTTGGGGGATTTATTTAAAATAAAACTTTTAAGGGAAATTATTGGAATTTTCTTTCTGAAGGTTTTGCCAATTTTCAGAAATTTGTGGGATTTTTTTGCAGAATTTTTTGGATTTTTTTCCAGACAAAGAAATAATATTTTTTGGTGCCTGTAAACTAGGACATCAGGAGGGTTAATCAAAATGCTGCACCTTCTGCCATCTGGATATTGCTCTTGGCTATTTTTCAATAAACATTTCTACTAACTGTTTAGCATATAAACTGATAAATGGTTGTTTGTTGTTCTAAATGCAGTTACATTCACTGAGATTGCTCTCTCCTGCAGCCCACAGTGGCTCAGTGCTGCTGCAGTGCATTGTGGTCTGGGAGCTAAAGGAAGCTGCTGCACCGGAATCTGAAGAATTTGAGGTGTCCGCCAAGTCCGCTGTTCATCGGCAGCTAGTCCCTCCGTACCTCCGTCTACGCCATTCTCTCTGCGGACACGCTGTAAGGTAACACCGCTCTTTTCAGTCCCTCATCGCTTATTTATGAGCGAGTGTCTCATCGTTGTGTTTATCGCGGTGTTAAAGCGACCTCGCTAACATTAGCTGCTGAAGTGAACATCCAGCAGGAGAAGCTACTCGGCTACTAGTTAACAGTAGACGCTATGCTAAGCTCACTAGTTGACTGAACTGCTAGCCTGATCTGTTAGCTTAGTAAACAGTGTATGTGCTGTCCGTTAGACGCGTGGTTGTTATTAAAGTAGCTAATAGCCTGCTAATTAATCAGCTAATATCATTGTGTGTTGGAAAACTAGCTAGCTGAATGCTCATTGTGGTTAGCCTTACACATTTCTGTGGTAACTCTAGGCTCCTTGAATTAACTCAGCCTAGCATCTCAACTAATGTGTGCAGACTTTTATCTAATCAGCTGGAAACAATAAACTACTATATATGGCTCGGTCATACAAAGAGGTGGTTTCAGCCTCTAGCTGTGGGTGTGTTTCTGAGAGTTTCAGTTCATTTAAAGTTCTTGGGAAAAAAAACACACCAGCTCACAACACAAAAGCAAGCAACAAAGTAGTAAACATGCATAATCCATATTATAGGTCTGATAGGATTTAACAGTATAATCATGGCTTAATCCTGAAATCATAGCGTTGTAGTGGGACGCAGCTGTATTGCAACCACCCAAGCAGGAAAAGAGTGTTTTGTGGTGAGACACTCTGACAAGCCATTCTGAGCACGAAGCACACTTCCTGCCTCTCACACTAACTGTGAGGCCTGCAAGGATGTGACTGCATGAATTAACTGTGTATCTGAGAAGCTTAGAACGAGGCAGAAGTGAGGGAAAATTGATTTCTCATAGCTGTTGTTCTTGCATCTTACTGTGTATCTTTTCTTTCAGGTTTAAACAAGGAGAAGAAAATGTCTCAGGCCGACAAAATGAAGGTAAGCTGCACGTAAAGTATAAACCAGATATTTCATCTGAACCAATATGGTATGCTGTAAGACCAGATTCCTACCTGTGCTTCAGTGGCTTATCTTTATTTAGAACGAGAAGTTAACCCTCCTGTTGTCTTCATTTACCGGCACCAAAAAATGTTGTGTCCTTGTCTGAAAAAAAATCCCCAAATTTCTGAAAATTTGCAAAACCTTCAGGAATAAACTTCCAATAATTCCTTAAAAAAATCCCCCAAATGCTGCAAGAGAAATACTTGTAAATATTTTTTAAAATGAGTACAAATCTTTCAAAAGAATCCTAATAATGTCTAAAGTGATTACATACGCATCAGAAAAACATCTAATATTTTCTTTAAGAACATTCAGAAAAAAAATCAACCAAAGTCCAGAGAAATTCGCTGGATTTTGGTTGATATTTTTTTGTGAATGTTCTTAAAGAAACATTTTTTTTTAACATTTCTTTTTTTCCACCAAAAAATGTTCAAAAATTTCCCCAAAATGTTGAAAATGTGGACATAAAAATATACTTTTTCCCACGTTTTCAAGCTTGAAAACGGGTCAATTTGACCCGCAGGACGACACGAGGGTTAAGATTGTGTTGCTGATATGCACCTTTCATTGCTGATTATCTGGTTTTGTTTTGAATCTAAAACTTTTGTTTTTCATGTATTGCATGTATTGTTATCTACCTGCTCAGAACAAATATAACTGTGTTGCTACTGTGAATGTATGTCAAATGCTCTTGGGTTGCTGCTCATCATCCTCATGACTCCCTGACAAAGCTTTATGTGGTTTGAAAGGCCACAGGCAGTGTAACAACTCACTGCTTATCAAGCTGATCAGTCTTGACCTTTGCTGAAAGGAGAAAACAATGGAGGGTTTATGCATTTTACAGGACTGAAAGGCATGCTGAATGAAGAATTTAGATGTTTGATTTTCCTGCTGTTTAGCTCGGTTACAAGGGCTGTTGAAGGCGTTGTTCTGAGCTGGTGTGTGAAGGAAAGGACCATAAACTGTGGATTGATGCAGAGGTGGAAGGGTGTTTTGCAAATAGACTGCAGAGAGGCTCTCATTGCTCCTTTGAATGCTCTGTTTGTTCATGAACAGATGTCTCCTCGGTGATTTCAGCTTCAGCCGACAAAACTATGTTCGTCTCAGCCCTGATTTATCTGTTTAAAAAAATGTTTGAACTGAAGTAGTAATTATGTTAAAAGCCACCTTCTTTCACTCTAAGTTTTATCATCACCAGACATGTTTTTCGTAAAGGTCATGACTCTCCTTTTCTTTTTTTCTTCCTTCTACAGCAGGGGCAGTTCACTAACCCTGAGACCCCAGGGTATGTTGGATTCGCCAACCTGCCGAATCAGGTTCACCGCAAGTCAGTAAAGAAAGGATTTGAGTTCACCCTCATGGTTGTAGGTGAGTGTGTGATCACTTTTTGTCTATTTCTTCTTGGCGTTAGAAGATGCTGGTGCTATTTAGTTTGGAAAATGATAGCATATTTCAGTGATGACGTGGTTCAGGCGAGACGCCGAGAGTAAACATGGACGTCGAGGAATGTGTTTAGATTTTTGGCTTATGCTTTTGGGGTAAATTTATGGTGGGATCTTGGATATTCGCCTAAAGAATGTCCAGTTGTTGCTCTTACAGGCTCTTAGTTTTAACCCTCCTGTTGTCCTCATTCACAGGCACCAAAAAATATTGTTTCCTTGTCTGAAAACAAATCCAAAAATTCAGCAAAAAAAAAATTCCCCAATTTTAGAAAATTTGCAAAACCTTCAGGAAGAAAATTCCAGTAATTCCCGAAAAGTTTCCCTTGAACGTTTTGTTTAAAAATCCCCAAATTTGGCAAGACATTTCTTCTAAATATTCTCAAAAAATTAGTAAAAATCTTCCAAAAAATCCTAAAAATATCTAAAATGATTACATATATATCAGTAAAGCCTCTAATATTTTCTTTAAGAACATTCACAAAAAAATCAACCAAAATCCAGTGAATTTCGCTGGATTTTGGTTGATTTTTTTTTGTGTGAATGTTCTTAGGAAATATTAAACATTTCTTTTTTCCACCAAAAAAATGTTCAAAGATTTCCCAAAAATGTTGAAAATGTGGACATCAGAAGTTTTACTGTGAAAATATTTTTTTTCCCCACATTTTCAAACTTTAAAACAGGTCAATTTTGACCCGCAGGATGACATGAGGGTTAAATAACCACTCTGTTTAACCATTTGAACTCAACTGTTTGCTTCTGTATCTAAGCTGGTTGTCGTGTCTTTGTGTGATTCATGGGTGCATCTCACCGTGCATGAAGCTTTTTTTGATCAGCTGACAGCTTCACATGTCACATCTGTGTAGTTGCTCAGCTGGCGTCGGCGGCAGTGTAAACTCCTGATGTGAGTTTTGTGACTGTTGGTTAAAGGGGGAAGGGTAGAAGCTCCCCTAAACGCTGCTCATCCTTCTGCTTTAAAATAAACCAGAGAGGAATGTGGCCTGGGTGCCTCGAGGGACTGATTCACACAGTGGACAGTGAGGCCTGCTTGTCTTTCTGCTGCAAGAATACTCATCGAGTGCTTATTTAACCCTCTGCTTGACCCGAGGCTCTTAAATAAATTGGCGTTTTCCTGTATGATTAGCTAGCTGGGGTTGTGCTCCACAGATAGAAATAATAATAGTCACAATGACAGTCATAATTATTCTCCTCTATGGTCTACACTTTCACATGTGCACCTGAACCTACATTCTGAAGGTTTCTCATTTGGGCAAATAGCCAGTTCAGGATGTAGAAAAGCCTTCTGTAAATCTTTTGACACAGCCCTGGTGGGAACCACATTAGCAGCATTCCTGTGAAAAGCACACTAGTGGCTGTTTTGTCTCAGCATCTGTAATGTGACCATGAGACTGAAGGAGTCCTACATTTCAATACAAGTAGTTACTTGTGACTTACAAGAATCTACAGTAAAACTTCTGATGTCCACATTTTCAACGTTTTTGGGAAATCTTTGATCATTTTTTGGTGGAATAAAAGAAATGTTAAAAATGTTAAGAACATTGACAAAAAATCAACCAAAATCAAGTGAAATTTGCTGGATTTGGTAGATTTTTTTTTGTGTGAATTCTCCCAAATTTGGGAGATTTTTTTTTAAACAGTAACACTTTTTTTTTTTTTTTTTAGGAATTATTGGAATTTTCTCAATGAAGGTTTTGCAAACTTTCTAATTTTTGGATTTTTTCCAGACAAGGAATTCATATTTTCGGTGCCTATAAATGAAGACAGCAGAAGGGTTAAATGCCTGCTATAGGTTTTTGGTTCTCTGAGAAAGATGTGGATCTATCATATTAAATAAGAGATTTTTTTGATGTAAATGTGTCTGGGCCTGATTGTCATACAGCTGTTGTTTTGTTTGACTGTAATTCATATTAGGCAAGTAAATTTATTTATGTAGCTCCTTATTGTACACAGAGGATATTAAAAGTGCTTTATAGACAAAAGTAGAAACAAGAATTACATTTTTAAAAATCACTGAAAAAAGAAATGAAAGCTGAACTAAGCCCACGCAGAGTTGTAGAATCATTAAAACTGATGGACTGAAAACGGCTAAAAATACAAGAGAGGAGAAAAATAAAAGCATGTAAATGATAAAAATGACCAGTACAGTAGAGAGAGTAAAAAATAAGGCAGTTTACATCAGACTAAATAATAACAGTGATCATTTAAAAACAGTGGAAAAAACAGCAATTTTCAGTTTAGTCTTAAAAATGACCACAGTTGAGGTAAATCTAACTTCCAGCAGTGGGCAGCGTAGTGACTAAATGCTATTTCAGCTTTTTTCTGGGCACCACTAACTAACAAAATCCCTGCAGATCTTAAAGACCTTTTAATTCTCTAAGAATCACTAAACAAGTCCAACATGTGGATGTCAATCCAAAGGTCTGGAATCACGCTGCTGGTTTGTATTTAATAGATAATCCTCGACTTAATCTGTGGATTCTGATTGTTGCTGTCCTCGCTCGTCTTCTGCTTATGGTAGCTTTAAGAGCCTGAATTATACTTTTTGGGATTTTTCCCTTCAGAGGGATTTTCTGGAGAAGCTCTTTAAAGAGACAGGAGCTAAAGTGAAGCATTTGAGAGAAAAGATGAGAGAAGGTTCTGCAGTGTAAAGCACAAGAGAAGTAAAGTGTTTTTTTTTTCTTTAAAGTTACTTAAAGAGATTTTATTGGACCCAAAAAGTACAGAATTTACAACTGCAAATATGGGCTCTTTAACATTTGCTGTTGGTATATGGAAATATTGCTGAAATTGTGGCTAATATGTGAGAAAAGCTTAAGGAATTTTGAGGATGTTTTGTGTGTGCAGTGAGTTAAACAAGCAACTCATCAACATTTAGTTTGATATGGATGTACAGTTTATCTGTAACCAGATGATATTAGCAGAGAAATTTTAACAAAATCTGTCTCAGGGTCTTTAAATGCAGCATAGAAACAGATTAAAACTGGGTTGTAATAAAGTTCTTACTTGGCAATAATATTTCTTTAGACTCAAGCTGCTGACTGACAGTTTTGGGAAGGATTAATGCTGAAGTTAGATTCACTATCATGTTGATGTGTGTTTCCATGAGGCTTTGTGTGCGTCACAGACCGACGCCTCGTTTCCTGCAGCAGACTGAGGATCTCTTTGTTCTTTTTGTTCTGAACTCTGCATCAGAAGAGGTTTGCAGGACTCGACTGAGCAATTTTTAGCAATCTATTTAGGGCGATATTCATTTCTTTCATCAGTTTGATCTAGTCTGCTCATACTGGTGTCGGCAGCATTGTTTCAGTCTGGGCAATTACAAACACACACAAACACACTCAAATGAGTGGATTGCATGTCAGGTGCAAGCTGTCTGTACAGTTTTACTCATTTTGGACATGAAACCTGGAATAACCTGCAGAACAATCTGAAGTTTAGCTCATTTTAATCCTTAGGGCAGCTTTTTTTTCTAATTTCATCTAATCTACTTCCAGCTGCTCTCCTTTTGAGTTGCTCATTTGTTTTTAAATCATTCCTGCTCTAATGGATGGTTTTACTAATTTTGATTTAATATTTCTGCTGTTATTCTGATTCAGTTTTTTATTGTGTGCCTACATCTTTTATTTCTCACTCTGCTATACTATAAATGAGGCCTTCATACCTCCGAGGTTTTTAGATAAAAACTGAATGAATGAATGCGTTCCCTCTGTTGTCTAAAGGTGAATCTGGACTTGGAAAATCCACCTTGATCAACAGCCTTTTCCTCACTGACCTTTACCCTGAACGAGTCATCCCCGGAGCAGCAGGTACAACACGGATGCACTTTTTTTTTTTTTTGTAAAGCTCTCTACTAAGTGCTTTAACACTACTGTGCTGTTAAAAGCCCCATATAAACACATTAACCTTTGACAGAGTCGTTTGGTTTAAATCATGGACTGACCGCATCCTTATAGTGTGCTATTGATCTTTCCTTCCCATAGAAAAGATTGAGAGGACGGTTCAGATCGAAGCGTCGACAGTAGAAATCGAGGAGCGAGGAGTGAAGCTGCGTCTCACCGTGGTAGACACACCGGGATACGGTGATGCTATCAACAGCCAAGACTGGTATGACATCATTTCAGGGTGGCGGCTGATGAGTAGAAGAGAGATTTTTGCGTTCACATGATGCAGCTATCTGGGGACAATTGGAATAGAAGTGTCTTGAAATGTCTTTAATCTTAAGCATGGCAGGAAAATGTGTCTTACATCTGTGCTGTCTGTGTGTATCCTGTACGTTTACTGTTTCATATTTTTCTCCCCGTCCAGTTTCAGCACCATCATCAGCTACATTGATGACCAGTTTGAGCGCTACCTCCATGACGAGAGCGGCCTAAATCGTAGACACATCGTTGACAACAGAGTTCACTGCTGCTTCTACTTCATCTCCCCACTCGGCCATGGGTATGTCCTGCCATATGCACTTGGGTCAATATATAATTGCAGGACTTTTTGTATCATAGTTGACATTTTTCTGTTTTCAGGCCTAAAATCAACATGGCCGCCTATAACCAAACACCACATGGCATTTTTAGAGTAAGATTCTTCTAAAATTATATATACAATTGAATAAAACTGAAATTGAAAGTCAATTCTACAGATATTGTAGTAAATCTGCTGACATGCCATAAATCCACACTTGACTCACGTGCTACTTTATATTAAATAACTCAGAAAGTCTTGGAGTCTAACAGGTCTTTTCTTCAGGAGGAAATGACATCATGTGGAGCAGGTCATGTGATCTGGATTTAACACACTTCCTTGAGAGGTGTTTTTGTAACAGGGATGGGGTAGAAAGTGATTTCTCGGACTCGGATACAGTTTATTTTCTATATGAGATTTGATATATTCCCAAAAAATAAGGATGTCATGATTATCTCAGCTTAATGAAAAGAATCAATCAAAACAATTTTTGAATAAGCTCATTTTATTATCGTTTAGCTAATGAGAAGGTGGTTGTTATTAAATTTGTACGGTTATTTAGTTGACATTTTAGTGATATCCAGTCATTTTTTATTAGTAAGTGATTGTTTCCATAATAAATAATTCTGGAATTTGTAAAGACATGATCATAGTGAACATAATAAAACATGATTTTTTTTTTTACTTTTAATAAAAATGTATGCAAGATATATCACTGGACTTCAAAAGCCCCTCAATTATATATATATTGACCCACTTGCACAAATACTGTTTATGTTTTAGTTAATACTGTCTAGGTCAGGGGTGTCAAGATCCGTTCCTGGAGGGCCACTATCCTGCATGTTTTAGATGTTTCCCTCTTCCAACACACCTGATTCAAATGATCAGCTTATCATCAAGCTCAGCAGAAGCATGATAACGAGCCTGATCATTTGAATCAGGTGTGTTGGAAGAGGGAAACATCTAAAACATGCAGGATAGTGGCCCTCCAGGAACGGATCTTGACACCCCTGGTCTAGGTCCTCTATATTTTACTAAACATATTTAACCTGCTCTCCTTTCATAAATCTTCACTAGAATTCTTTGTCTCTTTTTCCTCTCTGTCTGTTTCCTGTCCCAACCAGCCTGAAACCTCTTGATGTCCAGTTCATGAAGGCCATTCACAACAAGGTCAACGTGGTTCCTGTCATCGCTAAGGCCGACACGCTCACCCTCAGAGAGAGGGAGAGGCTCAAACGCAGGGTGAGGACAGTCGAGTTACCTATTGTTTAGGGACTTTTACGCTTCCTGACTGGAACAGTGGTTAATCACATTGCTTTAGTGTTCTGGTGTGTAAAAATACTGCAAGTTTGCTGTCGTCGCTGCATGAGATGATTCCTAACAATCAAAATATTGTTGTTATTGTTTCTGTCAAGCCTTGACTTGAAACCATAACGGACTAACTGTTGCTTTGTCACTTTTGTGTTGGTAAGATTCTGGATGAGATCGATGAGCACGGTATCAAGATCTATCACCTTCCTGATGCCGAGTCGGATGAAGACGAAGACTTCAAAGAGCAAACTAGGATCCTCAAGGTAGCCTCTCTTTTTTATGTGTTTCAACCCTGAATGAATTCTCGATTTTAAAAATTTTATTACTTGTTTATTCATTTTTAACTACAAAGCAGGATTTTTTTTGTCCAAGATGAAAACGGACAACTTTAAGTCCTCTGGTACCATATTTTTCAGTGTGTCTTTTAAGTGTCTTAAAAAAAATAAAAAGTGGTTGTCAGTTAGTAGTCAGGTTCTCATGAAGGGTTGTGTCCCCAAATACAGAGCAGGCAAAAAAGAAGGTAAAAATAAAAAGTAAAATAAACTCTTGAGTGCTTTTTATTGTGCTAACGTTTATGTCCTCACATCCTTTCTCCCCCATTAGCCAGGAAATCATCCCTGCTCTGCCATTTTTTGTAATAATTTGTTTTATTTAGGGTTTTTTTGAAGGGAAATCACACGATTAAAGGTGATCACAACTGAGTTGCCGAGCAAGTAATTTATATATGTTGTCCACAGGTAAATTTATATTTTTGTCATGCCCCCATGTGTGACGACAAAAAACCTATTCTACTCTGAATAGACAAATAACAACTATGTAATAACTGCTTTATAAAACCACACAATACGTAAAAGTCCATAAATGTACGTTACTAAATAGAAACATGGAGGATCTTCCAGGCCCTTCAGTGCTCCATAATGAATAAGGAGAGAGAAGGCGTTGGCAGGAGCTTAGACCTTAGAAACACAGGTGTATCCTATAAGGAAGTCATTTATCAAGTGACGTGATGTAGAAATGCTGCACATTTGTTGTGGGTGTCGGTTTGATAATACAGGTGATAAGCCTCGAAAACAAAGGATTTCTCGTTTCACAGCTTCTGCTTTTCTCTCCTTCGTCCTTGCTGGGAGGAGACAGAAGTTAATACGTTAATAAGGACGCTTATCGTTATGCTAACATAACGATAAGCGTCCTGCGTGTGTGTCATAATGTGTATTTCTCTCATTTTAATACTACAATAACAGTTTTTAGAAGTTTCTGTCCAATAAATCACCGCAGGGCTTTTAATTTGAAAATGTTATATGAAGTGTTGAGTTTCTATAAAGAGTTACATGACAACTTTACCAAGGATAACAGTGAGGGTTAAAAGAGGATTTGTTCTAAATTGTGACCAGTCATACTTACCAATCAGACGAAATTAGAAATAAAAACCTGCCTCTAAAACAAACGTCTTACCTTCTCCAGTTGAGGTAAATAAAAGGCCTCAAGCACTATTTAAGGAAGTACAGTAACTATTTATGTTGGCTGGCTGAAGCATGACAGCAGAAATATGAATTACTACTGTGTTTATGCAGGCCAGCATCCCATTCGCAGTGGTTGGATCCAACCAGCAGATTGAGGCCAAAGGAAAGAAGGTGAGGGGCCGCCTGTACCCCTGGGGAGTGGTGGAGGTGGAGAATCCAGAACACAACGACTTCCTCAAGCTGAGGACCATGCTGATGTGAGTGGTAGAGAAGATACAGAAAGCTCTGACCCAAAGCATTGCTTACTCTTTACAATATTCTGATGGAAATATTGTAACGTTCCATTATTTGTTTGTTTGTTTGAGGGGACAGTGCACATTAATGAACATACAATCTCATAATAGTTTACACAAGGTTGCAGTAAATACACCAGATGTAGCACAAGGCTAATTTCCATCCATTATCCCACACATAAAAGAAAAGAGTAAAATAAAAAATACAGTGTTACAGACATGTAAAAAACAATATTGAGCGTTATAATTCCTATAAAAAGTATTTACCCACCTTGGAGGTTTTCCCATTTTATTGCTGTTCAACATCGAGTCATGGCTTTTTTTTTTTTAACAAGAATTAAAAAAAAGACTTCATTGTCAACATTTATATAGTCTCTCCTTTTAAATTTGTGTATTTAATTAATTGCCATAATTGTACAAATCTGATTTCACTTTGACATTAAATTGACCACAATTCAGTGTTGAAAATCAATTAAAGGGGAAACTTTTAAGAGGGCTGAATACTTTCTGTAGGCACTGTAATAACCTGCTGAACTGTGTGTGTAGTCTATTCCTGTTTTACCACAAACGCAGTGGGAAAATTAAAAAAAATAAAAAAAACTGTCGAGATAGTTTGGCAGGATGCCTTTAGCATTGGACTGTTTCGTAAAACAAATTCTCAGAAAGCTGACAGCATGTGGAGCCTGAAGCTGTAAAAATATCTGCAAGTGCATTCATTGTTGGATGACTTTTCTGCAACCTCACAGAACCCACATGCAGGATCTGCAGGAAGTAACCCAGGACCTGCACTACGAGAACTTCCGCTCGGACCGCCTCAAACGGGGTGGCAGGTTGTCCTCCCATGGTTACGTTCTGCCTCTGTCTCCTGCGTACGTACTTGTCTGTCAGCTTGCTTCTCTCCACCTCCCCCACCTCAGACAGCAAAGCTCTTATGAGGATGTACAGTAATCATGTCGAGTACATGGACGCTTCTACCAAGGGGCAGATGAATCGGAGCTGTTCCTGTTTAACTGGATCTCGAGTTATTTCCTTTTTTTTGTACAGTGTTGTTGAACTAGTCTTAGTTCTGTAGTCAAGTAGCTCTAACTCGTCATTTTGCATGCGAACTCCACCAGTGGGGCCGTAGAAACAGCCGGTAGAACTGAACTTAATGCTGTGGGCTGTACTGGGTTGTTGTTGTTTTTCATGGTTACTTCGGAGGCAGATGAGTAGCATGTGTAGTTTGCTGGTTTTACACAGGACCACTGCGTGTTTCATTTAACATAGTGTGAGTTTATCATCATGTAACCCTTAATGTAGACCCCAAAGCCTGTTTTAGACTTTCTTCTAAAGCCAACCCAGGATAAGGGAGTGGTTTTACTGTCTTCACATTGCCCCACCATCTATCCAATGATGGCTGGCTGGTCTTGGTTTGTCCAATCCCATGTGTGGACTGTTGGAGGTACAGTTTGTTTTGTTTATTTTTTGTATCATCTTGGGGGAGGTAACGCTGTTCCCCTGACTTTTGCTTCTTTCCTGAATCTCCCTGTTTCCATCTCTTTGTAGTTATTTGTTGTAGATGCCCACTTTCCTCTTGTGAGCTTTCTTTCTGCAAAGACAAACTAACCCACTGACCCCTTTTTCACTTTCTCAATGTGGCCTTTGTAACGTTTGCTTAATGCCGCTTCAGATTTCACGACATGCAGACGCACACGTATTCTCTGCTGACTCATTATTCTTCATGAATAATCTCACAGAATGATTGCACATGTATAACCTTTGTGACTTGTGCTTTTACCTCAATAATTATTTTGTTAGTTTGCACATATTCTGCAGAAATGTTGATTTTTGTAGCACAAAGCATCACAGTAACTGTAGTTGTGTCGCTGCCGCAGAAAGGGACCGGAGCCGGAGGAAATGGACAAGGATATGATCCTGCAGGAGAAGGAGGCTGAGGTGAGATACTTCAGACTCTGCACTCTTGGGGGGGGGGCTTTGACAGTTGTCCAGCTTTCCTAAAAGAAAAATCCAATGCATCATTTCCTTCTGTACCAGGAGTAAGATGAGAAGACTAATATTGCAAATAGATGTACAGTGGTTCCTCGTTTATAACTGGGGTTACATTCCAGACATCCCTGTGATAGACTAAGGTAGCGACCATATTTATTTTATTATGTATTCATATCTTAAGGCTTTATAAAATGCTGCTACACACAGGATGCGGAGGAGACTGATGCTATGGTTGCTGAGCCAATCAGCACCCAGCGTTGTATGCTACGTGTTTTATTTCGATTAAATATTCATTTAATACGTCTTAATTATTATTTTTTAAAATATTTTTCATATTGTTTTCAATTTTTAGGCTATAAAATGTTTATTTTACCGCAAAAATAAAATAACGTAGCGATTGCAGAGCTGGTCGCTACGACTGAACTGTTGGGAATTTGGGGTGCTGGGGTATAAATGTCATTATTGTGGTTTATATGTTACTGTTACAGTGTTATTAGTGTTTGTGTTTTTGTGGTTTAGTCCGCCTACTTTGTTTGGTTAAGTGTTATGTTGTTAGATCGTGAGTGTGAAGTGTGTTTGATGACTTCCTGCCACATTTACAATAATGCTGCTCTCAGTGTTTGTCAAAATAAAAGCACCAGCTAGTTGGAGAGTGCATAATAGGGAGCTCTCCTTTCTCCAGCGTCGTATTCAATGCAGCATGCCACAGTTTTATTTATATACATATATACTTATATATTGCAAAATCCAGCGATATAGCGAAAAATCCATGATACTAAATGCAATCTGCGATACAGTGAGGGACCACTGCATTTCTCAAGGTGCCAACCATTCCTTGAACGACACTTGCTCTGTCCTATCAGTCAAATGTAAATATTGGGAACAGTCAGCATGTAAAAAAAAGATTAATGTTCAGTTTATTTTTAGCACACAACTCATAACTAATGTCTTTATCGAAGCGTTCATTGTGGGACCGGATGTTTGTCGTCGACTAACTTGGACACACAGTTATGTATTGATGATATCGTTAGCTGTACTGAATGAAAAGGCAAACATTCTGCCATGTATTTTACTTAACAAACACAGCAGTAAATGTGCCCTGTTCTTGTTCCAAATTGCTTTCTGTGATACATATTGTTTTTTGTGTGTCATTCCTACAGTTGAGACGAATGCAGGAGATGATTGCCAAGATGCAGGCCCAGATGCAGAAGCAAGACGAAGGAGATGCCCCACATGTGTGAAAACCCTACGGTAAGAGCAAGTAGTTTACTGCAGACACACTGCATGGACAGTGGGGATACAGCGTACTGGAGTTCACACTGAGATGAATTCAGTTCAATTCAGTTCAATTGTCTGAATGAACACTTTGCTCAGATTTGCGTAAAACCGAGAGCGCAGTCTAATCAGGTCAGACCAAGCAACATTTCTGTTTCACTTCAAGTCAGAACTGCATTCGGTTATTTAACGGCTAAATATGCATCAGATTGTGACAAAGTTCAGGATGTGTGACATGGTTTGGGGAGTTTTTTTTCCACTTGTCAGAAACAGCATATGGTCAAAAAACATAGCAGTGAGCAAAAGATACAGTTTTCAAGCCTAAATTAAAAATACAAACATATAAACTGAAATGTCCTTTAAAATTCAAATCTGACAGTGATGTAACAACACAATAAAAAATAAAACACGCTATCCAGGTCTTAACAAAATGTTTGGAGCCTTGTAGGAGTCTTAGTCCTCTTAGTTTATTAAATGCCTGCAGCACCAAACAGCAGCGGGATCCACATGAGCCTCTCTAAAGACAGACTTGCATACATTTACACATGTGGAACAACATTTATACCTTCTATCTACCAATCTAATGGTAAGTCCCACTGTGTGCTTTTGTTCACAACAGACAGATAAGCTGTCAGATTCACAGTTTATGAGCTGCAGCTGAACAATTTACTACATAACAGTCATACTTAGGTGATGTTTTTGAGCTCCATTATGGATATTTGCATTTTCCTGCTGGTAAAAATCTGAACTTTGAACACTTTCACATTCTGTTCATACTTACAGGCCCATCCTGGATGTAATGTGCTTTTATTGCTCATTTTACACCTCCTTTTAGATGCCAAACTAGATTTTGTTGTCATAGTGCTTGACTTTGTTCAATGACAGTAAAGTTGAATGTGACACGACCTGATTTTTAAACTAACAACCAAAATACAGCAACAAGTACAAGTGTGACGATAAAAACACACTGTAGGTTGTGATAGTTAGTTAAATTATGATTTCAGTTAAATAGAATTTTCTGTTTTTGGGAAATCATGAATAAGCTGTTAGGTATTGGGATAGTTTAATAAGCTTTTCTACAAGTTAAGTCAGTTGATATGCTGTCCAATCTGACATGTATGGCAAAGTATCACCTGTGTGCTGTTTTTTTTTTTTTATATATATGTCTGAATAAAGCTGTGAGGAACATTAATATAAAGCAGAATGTCACTTTAACAGATCAATGAAGCAGCAATGTTCCATACATGCTTAATATGATTTGTTTATCTTAAGTTGCTGGTCATTTGTGGGTTTATTCTGTAACTTTATCACTTCTTTTCCCTTCCAGGTATTTCAGCCACTGCTTGAGTTTGACCAGAGAGATGGAAAAGGTGTGAAAGCTGTCTGGTTATTGACTCCTACTGCTCGCCACTATCTTTATTTCAGTTCCACACGAGGATCTGGAATCGTCTTTTATACGTACAGCAAAGTATATTCAAACAGTGTTATGTTTATGTATTTACACACGGTTCTGTTTCTTTATTTTTGTTTTTGTTTTTATAGTATCATTTTACAACAAAACCTTTTGCCAGTTACTCAAATGAAGTCATGTGAGCCGTATTTTAAAACGGCGACACATATTTTATTCGGATGTTCTGTTACTTTTTCCATTTTATTTTGTTACTTTTCTTTTGTTGCTATTCAGAAAACCAAAGTATTGCTGCTTCCATTCAGTGACTTTTAGTCCTGAAACATCCCTCAGAGCACGCGCTAATGTTTGCTCAGTGAAAGAGCTTCTTTGGGAGAGCCAACTATGGTGAAAGCTAGTAGCAGAACTTTTATTTTATTCTGTTGTTACACAGTTATGTCACTATTATTTCTGTCAAGAGAAAACATGATTTTGGAGAGCCTCTGGTTATGAGTTGACCACACAAGCTTGCCATTAAATAGGGTGTTATCCTGCTCAGTGTTAGTCATGTTATCCCGCTCATATGCATGCTACTTCAAGTATGTCTGGTTAAAAAAATACTCAAATGGAATTTCTAGCGGTGTTGAAGTCAGCTTCTCCCTTTCCTGTCTCATCCATTAGTGCTGTTTTAACGTCTGTGTCGCCACGTTCAACTGCCTACAAGTGTGGCCAAGCTGATTTTATACTTTGATAAGAATTAAACTGTGACCCATAACCTCTTACAGTCTTCCTGTTCGCCTGACAAATGAAGGACAAACGAGCGAGGCGTTGTGAGGCCTATTTGGTGCTTTCAATTAACATATTTACTCCACGTGCCCTTTCTGTTGAGTGAAGTCTTGTGACAGAAGCAGTGACTGCGTAGTGTTTGTCAATGCGGTGAGATTTTAGGACGTGTAAACTTCTACCTGTCCCGACTGCTGAGCGCTTTGTGGTTTCCGCGACCACAGAGATTTAAAGGTGACCCGATGAGGTCGATGTAGCCGACGTTCCCCTCACCAGCCGAGATGAGAGTTCTTGACATTCCTCTTTGTGCTGTTTTTACCCAACATTAAAGTACCAAATATTGTTCTTGATGCTTATATTGTAATAAAAGTTTTATTAAACGTCAGCAGATCTGTACTAATTTGTGCCTTTTTTCCACTTTTTGTCATTTTTCATCTCAGTAGAGGAATTTTACGAAGCAAAAATCAACTTTTAAGTCTATTCAAGAGTCATCACTGTACCCTGCCAAGCAAAAATATAAATTCAGCATGTAATATTGAATTCTATCCATTCTTTTTAATATAGGGGAATGAGTATTTGTTGTTCCAACATCCAGCATTTTTACAGCAGAACGGACATCATGACCCAACCAAAAACAAACTACAGTCATGGAAAAAAAGATTAGACCACTCTTGTTTTCTTCAATTTCTTGTCCATTTTAATGCCTGGTACCACTAAAGGTATATTACCTGAAGAATAAAATGAACACGACAAAAATGCAGCTGATTACATAATACTTTGTCCTATTTGATAAGCTAAAGAATCAGAATCATCTTTAATGGCCAATTACGTACACAGCATACAAGGACTTTGCTTTCAGCCCTAGAAGAGAATAATAAAAAAACTATAGAAAGAGGAACAGGGAAGGGAAAAAAATAGTCATGAAATTAAATATAACTCAATATATACAGAAATGTACAGCGAGAAGGGAATATATAAAGACAATAGTGTTTCATTGTATTCCCAGGATATATGAGGACATTTCATGTCATCAGCAGCGCTGCACATGCAAAAGCTTACAGTAGTTTCCTGGTTACATTAAAGTCGTAGCACAACTCAGAAGTTGTCAGCTTTCACATAACGCCTAAAACTAAAGAATTATGTGAAGCCACAAAGGCAGCCATCTTGACACTGCTGGAAATTGGCACGAGTGAGAGACAGGTAGCGAAAAAACTGAAGATCTCCAAACTGCGGTCAAGCCAGCCGCCTCTCGTTTCTCCGTAGTCAAGCCAGCCGCTCCTACATTTTCAGTGCGCTCTTATCGTCAGCTTACGGTAAATGCACAAACTTGTTTATGTATCTGTCTGTCTGTCTGTCTTAAAAATTGTGAATTCAAATAAAAAGTGATGTGTGTCATCCCAGTGATCTATTAGTGTGATAATAAAATAAACCTCAGTCGAAAAGTCACATGATCTGGACCGAAATGAGAAGACATGCTGATATTTACATTAAAAAATGTTTAATTTTTTGCTTTAAAATCTTTAAAGCCAAACTATTTCTTCTTCTTTGGCGTATGCTGACCAGGTAAGGTAGGATTGTGATTCTGCATTAGTTTGGGGTCAATACGTCACATGACCTGAGAGCTATTGAGCAAAAAAGCTCATATTTACTGTAAAAAAACTGTTAAAAATCAATAAAGACCAGAAATCAAATATAAATTGGCATATGTTTACCATCTTTAGTAGCACTATCATTCTGCATTAGTTTGGGGTCAATTAGTCACATGACCTGAGAGCTATTGAGCTAAAATGCTAATATTTACTGTAAAAAAACTGTTAAAAATCAATAAAGACCAGAAATCAAATATAAATTGGCGTATGTTGACCACAGTTAGTAGCACTATCATTCTGCACTGGTTTGGGGTCAATACGTCACATGACCTGAGAGCTATTGAGCTAAAATGCTAATATTTACTGTAAAAAAACTGTTAAAAATCAATAAAGACCAAAAATCAAATATAAATTG
This sequence comes from Acanthochromis polyacanthus, assembly GCF_021347895.1. NCBI lineage: Eukaryota > Metazoa > Chordata > Actinopteri > Pomacentridae > Acanthochromis > Acanthochromis polyacanthus. Next base: position 30,337,083 of record NC_067121.1, read on the forward strand.
GCGTATGTTGACCATCCTTAGTAGCACTATCATTCTGCACTGGTTTGGGGTCAATACGTCACATGACCTGAGAGCTATTGAGCTAAAAAGCTAATATTTACTGTAAAAAAACTGTTAAAAATCAATAAAGACCAGAAATCAAATATAAATTGGCATATGTTGACCATACTTAGTAGCACTATCATTCTGCACTGGTTTGGAGTCAATACGTCACATGACCTGAGAGCTATTGAGCTAAAATGCTAATATTTACTGTCAAAAAAAATGTTAAAAATCAATAAAGACCAGAAATCAAATATAATTTGGCGTATGTTGACCATCTTTAGTAGCACTATCATTCTGCACCGGTTTGGGGTTAATACGTCACATGACCTGCGAGCTATTGAGCTAAAATGCTAATACTTACTGTAAAAAATTAATAATAAATTCATTAAGTATGCAAATGGTATAAAAAGTGCTGTGTCTTGATCATTCTGTTTCATACTATAATCCCAAATAGATTTGGAGTCTTTGGGTCACATGACTTGGTAGCTATTGAGCTAAAATGCTTATACTTACTGTAAAAAATTAATAATAAATTCATAAAGCATTCAAATGTAATGAAACCTGGTGTGTCTTGATCACCTTTTATAGCCCTGTCAATCCTTATTGATTTGGAGTCTCTAGGTCGCATGACCTGGGAGCTATTGAGCCAACATGCTAATATTTACAGTTAAATATCAATATAAAATATGCAAAGTATCCAGATGGAATATAAAGTGCTGTGTCTTGATCACTCTATGAGATGCTCTAATCCTGCATAGATTTGGTGTCTGTAGGTCACATGACTTGGGAGCTATTGAGCTAAAATACTAATATTTACATATTGAAATTAATTAAAAACTCACTAAAAAAATATTAATAGTCTCCAAAAGCAATAATAAAGTCTGTGTAATAAACCAGGTCTAAATCTATTTAGCCAAAAGATCACATGACCTGGGACTTATAGAGCTGTAATGCTCATAATTACATTATAAAATACATGAAAAATTCACAAAACATATTAATTGTGTCCAAATGTTCATTCAATGTTTCTAAGTGTGACAAAGAATCTATGAACTACAAATCCCTATATTTGAGTGCCGTAATGTATCATAACATAATGTAACATAACGTCATGTCAGGTCTTTGCTCTTCCTTTTTCTGCCTTTTTTCAAACGACCCATCACACAACTCTGACTCCAAATGGTGTTCTGGATATTGAGCAGCACGTGTGTTACGGGCTCAGTCGATTGGATACTTATTTCATTGATAATTAACGGTTAACTTACATGAGGCAGAAAAAGGCAATTTATATTTGCTTTCACGACATTATTGATTTTTAACAGTTTTTTTACAGTAAATATTAGAATTTTAGCTCAATAGCTCTCAGGTCATGTGACGTATTGACCCCAAACTAATGCAGAATGATAGTGCTACTAAGGATGGTCAACATACGCCAATTGATATTTGATTTCTGGTCTTTATTGATTTTTAACAGTTTTTTTACAGTAAATATTAGCATTTTAGCTCAATAGCTCTCAGGTCATGTGACGTATTGACCCAAAACCAGTGCAGAATGATAGTGCTACTGAAGATGGTCAACATATACTCCTATACTCCATATGCCTATCTCACTCACTCCTGGAATCGAACCCCGGCCTCCCGGGTGCCAGCCAGCCAGCCACTCTACCCACTGAGCTATACTCCCTATGCCTATCTCACTCACCCAGTTAGCTATACTCCTGATGCCTATCTCACTCACCCAGTTAGCTATTCTCCCTATGCCGAGGGATCGGGAGTATAGCTAACTGGGTGAGAGAGACAGGCACAGGGAGTATCGCTCAGTGGGGAGAGTGGCTGGCTGGCACCCGGGAGGCCGGGGTTCCATTCCAGGTGTGAGTGAAATAGGCATAGGGAGCAGAGCTCGGTCGGTGAGTGGGTGGGTGAGTGAGATAGGCATAGGGAGTATAGCTCAGTGGGTAGAGTGGCTGGCTGGCACCCGGGAGCTCGGGGTTCGATTCCAGGTGTGAGTAAGATAGGCATTGGGAGTATGGCTTGGTGGGTGGGTGAGTGAGATAGGCATCGGGAGTATAGCTAACTGGGTGAGTGAGATAGGCATAGGGAGTATAGCTCAGTGGGTAGAGTGGCTAGCTGGCACACGGGAGGCCGGGGTTCGATTCCAGGTGTGAGTAAGATAGGCATAGGGAGTACAGGAGTGAGTGAGATAGGCATAGGGAGTATGGCTTGGTGGGTGAGTGAGAAAGGCATAGGGAGTATAGCTAACTGGGTGAGTGAGATAGGCATAGGGAGTATAGCTCAGTGGGGAGAGTGGCGAGCTGGCACACGGGAGGCCGGGGTTCGATTCCAGGTGTGTGTAAGATAGGCACAGGGAGTATGGCTTGGTGGGTGAGTGAGATAGGCATTGGGAGTATAGCTAACTGGGTGAGTGAGATAGGCATGGGGAGTATAGCTCAGTGGGGAGAGTGGCGAGCTGGCACACGGGAGGCCGGGGTTCGATTCCAGGTGTGAGTAAGATAGGCATAGGGAGTATGGCTTGGTGGGTGAGTGAGATAGGCATCGGGATTATAGCCAACTGGGTGAGTGAGATAGGCATGGGGAGTATAGCTCAGTGGGTAGAGTGGCTGGCACCCGGGAGGCCGGGGTTCTATTCCAGGTGTGAGTAAGATAGGCATAGGGAGTATAGATAACTGGGTGAGTAAGATAGGCATAGAGAGTACTGGAGTGAGTGAGATAGGCATAGGGAGTATAGCTCAGTGGTTGAGTGAGAAAGGCATAGGGAGTACAGCTCAGTGGGCAGAGTTGCTGGCTGGCACCCGGTAGGCTGGGGTTCGATTCCAGGTGTGGGTGAGATAGGCATAGGGAGGATCGCTCGGTCCGTGAGTGGATGGGTGAGTGAGATAAGCATCGGGAGTATAGCTCAGTGGGTAGAGTGGCTGGCTGGCACCCGGGAGGCCGTGGTGAGATTGGGAGTACAGGAGTGAGTGAGATAGGCACAGGGAGAAAAGCTGAGTGGGTGAGTGAGATAGGCACAGGGAGAAAAGCTGAGTGGGTGAGTGAGATAGGCATAGGGAGCAAAGACCTGACATGACGTTATGTTACATTATGTTATGATACATTACGGCACTCAAATATACGGATTTGTAGTTCATAGATTCTTTGTCACACTTAGAAACATTGAATGAACATTTGGACACAATTAATATGTTTTGTGAATTTTTCATGTATTTTATAATGTAATTATGAGCATTACAGCTCTATAAGTCCCAGGTCATGTGATCTTTTGGCTAAATAGATTTAGACCTGGTTTATTACACAGACTTTATTATTGCTTTTGGAGACTATTAATATTTTTTTAGTGAGTTTTTAATTAATTTCAATATGTAAATATTAGTATTTTAGCTCAATAGCTCCCAAGTCATGTGACCTACAGACACCAAATCTATGCAGGATTAGAGCATCTCATAGAGTGATCAAGACACAGCACTTTTTATTCCATCTGGATACTTTGCATATTTTATATTGATATTTAACTGTAAATATTAGCATTTTGGCTCAATAGCTCCCAGGTCATGCGACCTCGAGACTCCAAATCAATAAGGATTGACAGGACTATAAAAGGTGATCAAGACACACCAGGTTTTATTACATTTGAATGCTTTATGAATTTATTATTAATTTTTTACAGTAAGTATAAGCATTTTAGCTCAATAGCTACCAAGTCATGTGACCCAAAGACTCCAAATCTATTTGGGATTATAGTATGAAACAGACTGATCAAGACACAGCACTTTTTATACCATTTGGATACTTAATGAATTTATTATTAATTTTTTACAGTAAGTATTAGCATTTTAGCTCAATAGCTCGCAGGTCATGTGACGTATTGACCCCAAACCAGTGCAGAATGATAGTGCTACTCAGGATGGTCAACATACGCCAAATCATATTTGATTTTAGGACATTATTGATTTTTAACAGTTTTTTGACAGTAAATATTAGCATTTTAGTTCAATAGCTCTCAGGTCATGTGACTTATTGACCCCAAACTAATGCAGAATGATAGTGCTACTAAAGATGGTCAACATACGGCAATTTATATTTGATTTTAGGACATTATTGATTTTTAACAGGTTTTTTACAGTAAATATTAGCTTTTTTGCTCAATAGCTCTCAGGTCATGTGACGTATTGACCCCAAACCAGTGCAGAATGATAGTGCTACTAAGGATGGTCAACATACGCCAATTTATATTTGATTTCTGGTCTTCATTGATTTTTAACAGTTTTTTGATAGTAAATATTAGCTTTTTTGCTCAATAGCTCTCAGGTCATGTGACGTATTGACCCCAAACTAATGCAGAATGATATTGCTACTAAGGATGGTCAACATACGCCAATTGATATTTGATTTCTGGTCTTTATTGATTTTTAACAGTTTTTTTACAGTAAATATTAGCATTTTAGCTCAATAGCTCTCAGGTCATGTGACGTATTGACCCCAAACTAAAGCAGAATGATAGTGCTACTAAGGATGGTCAACATACGCCAAATTATATTTGATTTTCGGACATTATTGATTTTTAACAGTTTTTTTACAGTAAATATTAGCATTTTAGCTCAATAGTTCTCAGGTCATGTGACGTATTGACCCCAAACCAGTGCAGAATGATAGTGCTACTAAAGATGGTCAACATATGGCAATTTATATTTGATTTCTGGTCTTTATTGATTTTTAGCAGTTTTTTTACAGTAAATATTAGCATTTTAGCTCAATAGCTCTCAGGTCATGTGACTTATTGACCCCAAACCAGTGCAGAATGATAGTGCTACTAAGGATGGTCAACATACGCCAAATTATATTTGATTTTCGGACATTATTGATTTTTAACAGTTTTTTTTACAGTAAATATTAGCATTTTAGCTCAATAGCTCTCAGGTCATGTGACGTATTGACCCCAAACTAATGCAGAATGATAGTGCTACTAAGGATGGTCAACATACGGCAATTTATATTTGATTTCTGGTCTTTATTGATTTTTAACAGTTTTTTTTTTTACAGTAAATATTAGCATTTTAGCTCAATAGCTCTCAGGTCATGTGACGTATTGACCCCAAACTAATGCAGAATGATAGTGCTACTAAAGATGGTCAACATACGCCAAATTATATTTGATTTTCGGACATTATTGATTTTTAACAGTTTTTTGACAGTAAATATTAGCATTTTAGCTCAATAGCTCTCAGGTCATGTGACGTATTGACCCCAAACTAATGCAGAATCACAATGCTACCTTACCTGGTCAGCATACGCCAAAGAAGAAGAAATAGTTTGGCTTAAAAGATTTTAAAGCAAAAAATTAAACATTTTTTAATGTAAATATCAGCATGTCTTCTCATTTCGGTCCAGATCATGTGACTTTTCGACTGAGGTTTATTTTATTATCACACTAATAGATCACTGGGATGACACACATCACTTTTTATTTGAATTCACAATTTTTAAGACAGACAGACAGACAGATAGATAAACAAGTTTTCAGCTTCTTATACTTCAAGCTATTTATTTAGTGTAAATATTAGCCGTACAATTCGATAGTTAACAGTTAAGCTGAGTCAGTTACTTAAAACATCCCTGTATAATACATCTGCGAATGCAGCGCTTTATTTTTTAAACTGGAAATAGTTGATGCGCGGTCGTGCATTTACCGTAAGCTGACGATAAGAGCGCACTGAAAATGTAGGAGCGGCTGGCTTGACTACGGAGAAACGAGAGGCGGCTGGCTTGACCGCAGTGATCTCCAAGACAGCCGTTGATACACCAAGAAAAAACAAGCCACAAACTGGACATGGTACTACCACACTGGTAGCTAATCGCAGCAGGAAACGTCTTTCTACTCCACGAGATGACCGTGCACTCATCCGTTACCGTATCAGGAATCATCGTCACACCTCCAGGGATCATAAAAATGAGTGGATATTGTCGAGAAATGTGACTTGTTCAGCAAGGACAGCTGGAAACCGACTTCTTGAAGTTGGTCTGAAGCCACACAGGGCAGGAAGAAGCCCTTCATCAATGGAAGGCAGAAGAAAGCCCGGTTACTCGTTACTGGAGATCACAAGGATTGGACTGTTGATGATTGGGCTAAGGTGCTCTTTAGTGATGAATCCAGTTTTCAGTTGATGCCCACTCCAGCCAACTTACTGGTTAGGAGGAAGCCTGGAGAAGCTACAAACCAGACTGTCTTGCCCCTACAGTAAAACATGGGGGGTGGATAAGTGACCATCTGGGGTAGTTTTAGTCTGGGTGGAACAGGGCAAATGTACCAGGTCATGTATAGGGCTGCTCTTTAAAACAGTCTTCTTCCATCAGCTGGAAAACTCTTTACTGCCTCCACTGACTGGATTTTCCAACAAGACAATACCCCTTGCCAGAACAGAACATCGGAACCATGCTTTGACCTTCTCAATCAAACTGATGGGAAATGGAATCATAGACCAGGAATCAGTCATAGATAGACGATGCGTAGAGGTAACGAGGTTGTTGTGGCTTGTTGTCTTGCTCTTTCTGAAGGAATTCTGAGTAGTTGGTGGAAATATTTAAGCCCCAGGAGCATGCAATTTATTCACAGCTCCATCTAGAGCATTATGTGGCAGATTTTCTGTTGCATCATTTTGTCTGAAATGAGTTTTTAGACAACAAATGGTGGACTTATTGACATTTTTGAACTTTTTTAACTTATTTTTTCAAGCCACTTGATATTGTTTACAATGTGTCAATACTGTACTTTTTCATTCTCATTTCTCATCCCTGTACATATTGTAAATGCTATTACTACTATTTTATCATTACTACTGTTACTATGTTTATTGCCACATTACCTGCTGGAATGATGTAAATTTCCCCTGGCGTGAGGAGAAATTAAAGATTATCTTAAGTGTCTGGCTGCAGCCCTAACTGACATACCGTCATCCAACAGATCTCATCTTTCTGTTGTCGTACAGCTGTGTTTTAAGGACACTTATAGTCACTGCTCAGAGTGTCTGTGTGCTAGTCACGCTATCTGATCATTCTTTGAAGTCACACCTGACAGGATGTGGATTAACTCATTGGTGGAGAATTTCTCAAGAACGTTTTCTGCATAGTTGGTTAAATGTGTCCCTTTTCTAAACAAAACAACAGAAATGAGAGATTCAACTTGTTTCTCTGAAGTTCTATTTTTGTCCAGGTAGACCCTGCTCTTGATGAAATGGAAATGTCTGTAGAGCCTGAAGTTGCCCAACATGCACATAAGCTGGTGCTTTCTGTTCCCTCTGTGTGCGTTTCATTTCAGTGAGATTAATTGCCTCTGAAAGACAGAACCTCGGTGAACCTGCCCCCGACTGCAACAGGGCGTCACTAATTACTGCACAGTGTGTGGAAAGGTTAATTACCCCAAACCCCGAACTTCTATTCTTATTTAACGGCAACAGAAAAATCACGTGGTAGTTTAACAACCCACAAAGCTAATCTGAGAAGAGCCTAACATATAAATGTCAACTATGGGGTATTTATACATTTTATAGGTATAAGATGAATGCAGGACTATTAACTCTCGTGACCCGTTTTAAAGTTTGAAAATGTGGGGAAAAAAATAGATTTCCACAGTGAAACTTCTGCTGTCCACCTTTTCAACATTTTTGGGAAATCTCTGAACATTTTTTGGTGGGAAAAAAGAAATGTTCCAAATGTTTCTTAAGAACATACACAACAAAAAATCAACCAAAATCCAGTGAATTTCACTGGATGTAAACACCTGATGGATATGAATGTTCTTAAAGAAAATATTAGAAGTTTTACTGATATATATGTAATCACTTTAGATATTTTTGAGATTTTTTTTGGAAGATTTTTACTCATTTTTGAAAATATTTACAATAATTTTTTGCCATATTTGGAGGATTTTTTTTTTACTTTTAAGGGAAATTTTTAAGGAATTATTGGAATTTTCATCCTGAAGGTTTTGCAACTTTTCATAAATTTGGTTAATTGTTTTGCTGAATTTTTGGATTTTTTTTCGGACAAAGGAACAATATTTTTCGGTGTGTGTAAATGAGGACAACAGGAGGGTTAATCAGTGCATTTTACACTGTAGTAATGGAGGCTACCTGCAGCACTAGACAAAGACGTGATGTTCAAACAGTTAGAATGTGTTTATGTCGCACACAAGCATCAACATGACCCAGCTAACATGTTGTAATGGAGCAAATAAATGGAATTCATGGGACACAACAGACTGAAGACAAAGGGCCGTTTTCCATAGACTTTATTATTGTTGTTTTCTTCTCACTCTAACAGGTGTACACAACGCTCTAAATGTCATGGCTTTTTTGTCTTAAATACTCTCCGCTCTTAAAGAAAAACTGTAAAAATATTTAATTATAACTAATTAAAAGATCTCTTCAGAGGGACAGGACTGGGAGGGGCGCAAAGGTACGAGGGTCCGGGGGCGGGCGGGGGTTCATCTGTGGTCCTTATCTGAGAAGCTGGGTGGGTACGGGAGGCAGAAAAAAACGGGGACGGGGTCAAGTTACATCCAGCTGGGGGTTTCACCGCGAAGACGGGGTGGTGTTACCGTTTAAAGAAAACCTGGAAGAGCGACACATAGCAGCAGGTTAGAACAAAAGGAGTGTGTTCTCTGTTGTATGATGAATTAAGTCGGTCGGTCTATCACCTGCACACTCTCTCCATCATGTGTGAGACCAGGCGGTCTGAGATGCCCGGACACGACTCCTCAGCCAGGTTGAAGGCGTTCTCCAGCTCCTCAATGGCTCCCACACCGCCGCCACTCGCCCGCCGCTTCTCCTTCAACTGATGGTAACGGAAAGTCAGAGTGTTGGTTTGCTATTCAGGAGGAGCGTTCAACCAAAGAATACAATCTCATTGAAAGCCTAAAATCTAAACCATCTAAAATCATCAAGTTTTGTGCTATGGATATTTCAAATGTTATCTGTGAAAATTTTGATTTTAAATGAATGCATCAAGTACTTTCAAAGATCTTTTTTTTTAAAAAACTGCCTGTTTGACCACTTTCAGCACTCATTTTTGCCCGCTGAAATGTGAAATGATTATTTCTTCTCATATCATTGATTTATAATCTGCAATACTGGATTGAGTAACCTCTGATTATAAGTGTACTAAAATACGGGAAAAAAATGAGGCCATCTTGGAAAATCCCATCTTTGAGCACACATTAACAAAAGCCTTTATATCGCAAAAGTGAACCACGGACATGTTTCAAAACATATAGTTGAATGTCACAATGATAAACAAGATAAGCACTCAGAGAGCGCAGTATTCTGCCAAGGCTAAGTCTTTGTATCATTTCCTGACGGCTAAAATCTTCAATTAAAATGACCTTGCACTGAGCACAGGTGTGTCTTATACATGTGTACATTATGTATGAATACTGAATCACGTGACCTAAATATGTAGCGGGCAATGGGAATTGATGGGACTCAGAAACACCCCCACAATTTAATCGATTATTCCTTGAATCATTTCGGACGGATAAGTCTCGATAAGGCCGCAGTAGTGGATTTGTAGTGGGATCACAATCATGTGATCGGCAGCAAGCAGCTGATGCAGTGTAAAAACAAAACATGCATTACTTTTTAAAAAAATCTAAAACGAAAAAGTGAATCTCGCTGAACTTTCATAACTGATTGGTCAGGTTTAACAAACTGTACCACAAAAACTAAAATATTGCTAGACAGCCTTATCCAAGTAGAACAAAGTACAAGAAAATATTAAAAAGTTATTGGGGAGTATTTTATACTTCAAGCTAAAATTGAACAAACATCTTTCTGGTACTCTGGTTTTCCTGCTTTCTGCTGTTTAATTCTGACTAATAATACACCACACCTATCGTCTTGCTGGTAAGAGGTGCAGGTTCAAGTCTAATTTCTATTATAAAGACACGGTTTTTAAATATCTTGTTTTAACTAAAGCACTTAATTTATGAAAAGCCCCTCACCGGAAGAAATGCACTAACTGACTGCACAAGTAAAAACACTCACATGGATTGGCCTTTTTCCTGTACACAAACACTATCTCTACTTCTACAACACATGCTGGTATGCTTATCGCCAAACCCATTCTGTCACATTTTTATACTTTTATTTACTAATTATAATCTTTTAGCTACACTTTTTATTACCTGGGTTACTGTTTAACGGCCTACTTTTCACAGTGCACTACATTCTTCTGTGTTTTATGTTCGCTGCACAAACAGAGACGTCACCACGACGACGTGGTACGAAACTACGGGGACAATAAAGCTCTCTAATCGAAGTGCAGCTTCTCAATAAATTCCAAGTAGTCAGTTTCCAAACCTTGCTCATGTGCACAAATAAAAGGTAGTGCTGATTTTATTTTTAATTTCTGCAGCCCACATTGGAACTGTAACCCATGCTATTAAATGTTCCTATTTTTTATGAGTGATGATCGTTTTAATGCAGTTTGTTTTTGGTGTTCTTGGGAAATAATTCCATTCTAACCTTTCAGAACATTGTAATTAAAGTTCATTTGGCTCAGCAGCCAAGAAGAAAACTTCAGAGGTGTTAAAAAAGCTACAAGGGGAAAGATTACCTCTGCTCCTTGTATAATTTTAAATGTGTACAGGAGAGTACACTTTCATGTACTTAGTGCTGGAATCATCTTTTCCTCATTTATGACACTGGTAATGAATAATGATTCCTGCTTTGGGGGCTAGAGGTACACATTTTGTCCTAAAATTTCACTCGAGTTGCTCTGCCGTTCAGAACTCTTGTTAAATTGAGGCCTATTATTTGGGGGCTTTATCTAAATTAAGTGGAGGTAAAATAAAAAGCAACAGTCTGGCGTACCTCTCTGAAGATGGGTGTTACCAAGGCAGACAAGCTTTGTGACTTGGGCTGCCTTTTCACAGAATCTCCTGACTGCAAAGAGGAGAAAGGGTGTAAGAAAAAAAAACGACCAAACAAGAGATTCATTTCTGCATCACTGCCTTTGTGCTGCAGATGTCTGACCTCTGAATCTGTGTGTGTGTAGCCCTTCTGTAACTTGTTCATAGAGGTGGGTCGGACTGTGGGGAAGGTCCACACGGGACACTGATCTACGTCACCGTCAGCATCCCTGAAGGAAGGGCAAAAAGAAGGAGAAGCTCACAAAAAGGAAATATATATCAGATAGAAACAGTCAAAAAACTAAGGGGCACCAATGACCTGTTTTACTTTTGCTCCAGTCTGACTCACTGGATGCAGACTGCAGGTATAATCCTGCCATTGGCCACACATTGCACACAGCGTTCTCCTCCCCCTCTGCTTTCTACATTTCACCATTTTCAAAGTCAAAGAAGCAACAACCACCTCAGGACTAATAACCTGCGACAATTAAAATGTTTGCAGAGGATTCTTATCGTGAGGTAAAGCAGTCCTGCTAGAGCAAAATGATGATGAAGCGCAGCCATTTGTTGCTACACAAAACTACATTTAGCAAAGAATAAGCTCAATTTATGCAGCATGTCATCTCTCAAGGCATTCCCATAAACTGGTCTTGATATTTGGGATAAAAAAAATCCAGGCATGCACATCAATAAATAAATGAACAACCTCTAAATAATAGCATCTTATCAAATTAAACTGCCGTGCAACCGCTGCTTTCAGTCAATCTCTACGAATAAATCCTGATGTTTCGGTTAAATGGCGTGAATAAATGTGTGTTCTGGATGCTAACATGTCTGAGTCATCGGAGCTGGATTCCTCCCCGTGTCCCTCCGATTTCCAGCGGCGGTAGCGGTCGATCAGCTCGGTCAGATAGGCCGTCTTCTTGGTGTAACGCGTGATGAACTTGTGCTTCAGGAGCTCTTTGGCGGTTGGCCTCTGTGCAGAAAAGAAACACAGAAAAGACAACACAAATGAAGTGACTCCAATAGTTTTCTGTGTATGTACAGTTTAAAATCAGACTGCATGACTAACCTCATTTAGTGTAAAGTAGGGCTGGCCCAGAATAATGGTTTCTGGTCTCCGGATATTCGGGCCCTATTAAAGACGAATATCCGAATATTCGTTCCACCCGGTAACGTCCGATCGGAGGGGGGCTGAATATTCGGATACCAAAATTAATATCCGGATACCGCCGTAGTGAACGAATATTCGGATATTTGGATTTTCGGGGCCAGCACTAGTACAAAGCTGTAAAATTTTGCTCATTTTACAGCTTTCAAAGTAATTCAAATTGCATGAGATACAAAGTTATCCGGTTAAGAAAGGTACTTAGGTCATAGTATATGACTCCACACAGACGAAAGAAAATGAATGTTCTGGATTTATGGAACAGGTACAACAAAAAACATCAATTATTACACAGCCAGGCATTTTAGGCTGGTGTTTTGCTTAATGTGTAAATATTCCAGTATAGTGCATATATGGCGAATGTAGTTGAAATTAAAATAAATGTTACTGACTGGATGAGCTGGCTAAAAAGACAGTACTCATTCATTCTAAAGTAAAGAAACCAGACAGTTTCAGTTTGAAAAGCGGCTCCAGGAGCATCTGGACTTGGTCTCAGTGGAACAAGCTGCCACAGGACATTAATTAGGTCGGTCTTAAACACACTTCATCTAATTTACATACACATTCTGGTGGAGTATTTACTTGGTTTTATGTTTCTTAAGCATGTGGGTCAACCGGTGAATGATGATGGACTGCCTTCCTGTTGCCTACCGAAGCTGAAATAATATTTAACCTGCACAAATGATGTTTGTGTTTAAATGGCATGAAGCTGATGCAAATGTTTTCAGTCGGTAAAAGACGTTTGACGGCTGGGTCTAACGAGATTTCTTACTATATATTATGTGTGTCCATTTGAAGGAAATGAGACGGAACAAAGAAAGGAGCAGCAGCATGAAAAATTAACATTCAGACACAAAATCATAGTAATTTCAGGAGTTAGAAGCTCAGGCATACAGTGGGGATTAGAGCAGTGACGAGCTTCTACCACATCATGCCACTCAGATTATTTCAGAAAATTATTGGCGCCTGTGAATAACGTGATTTGGATCCTGTTTGGATATCTGAGAAAGCACAAAACAAACTTGAATGCCTATTAAGGACTGGACAAGCTAATCCACTCAAAATATTTGGTGGGATAAAAGAGCGCTGTTTTACTTCACTGTTTGCCTTCAGTCAGAACAGCACCGATTTAATTAGCCTAAATACGCATGTCTGATCCCGTTTTGGATCTGCCACCAGAGCTTACAGACGGACGCAGGCGTTGTACTCACAAAACGAGGATCTTTATTTAGACAGGCCTCCACAAACTCTTTGAAGGGTTTGCTGTAAGGGCCTTCCAGTGTGGGTGGAGTGTTTTTGGGGATGAGGAAGAGGACTCTCATGGGGTGGAGATCAGAGTTGGGGGGCTCCCCTTTGGCCAACTCAATGGCAGTGATTCCCAGAGACCAGATGTCAGCCTGAGTGGGAGAGAAAATATGTGAGCAACGTGTGTACACTTCTCTTCCAGACACTCAAACTGCACAAAATCCAGTTCTCGATGGTGAACATTTAATCCGCATACTTCCACCAACAACTTAACCGTACCTCTGCAAGAACTCAGTGCAAAAGTGAGCGTCTCTTGAAGCAGTTTCAGACCCCTCACCTTAAAATCATAGGCTGACTGCTTAATGACCTCCGGAGCCATCCAGAAAGGCGTGCCGACAAACGTGTTCCTCTTGATCTGGGTGTCTGTCAGCTGTCCCGCAACCCCAAAATCTGCCAGCTTCACGTCGCCCTGCTCTGACAGCAGCACGTTGGCAGCTGGAAGAAAGAAACCAAAGACGGTCAAAATACGAGCAAACGTGGTCCGAGTTTGCTTCTGTATCAGGCGTCAGAAAACATGAGTCCCATTCTGAGATAATAATGAGTGACGAAGCGTTACTGTGTCTTATTCAGGCGAATCAAGAATCCTTTTTGAAATGCAAAATCAGTGATTAATTATTGCCTTAAATGTGGTCAAAATGTGATCAGCAGCATTCAGCATACAACACGCAGCAGATGGACAGACAGCTGGACGCCAGACACGTGCATTCTCCGGTTTCAGACATCACGAGATGTTCAGTGATTTTGTCAGGATAGTTTACACTATGTTCGATAAAAATCCACAAATAATAATGTATTTTCTGTGGCGTCCTGTAATGATTACGAACCAAAATCTTGTCTCGTAACAAGTTAAGAGCACAGTATCACCTGCATGCAACGGAAAAAACATGAGCTCCACTTGCGATAACGTGCAAAAGGGTAAAGATTTAACGCCTACGGTATGCTGTGAGATTTCAGACACAGATGGTGTTAAATGTATACAGCTTGGTAACGTATTTCAGCGTGTAGACTTATGATCAGCATCTGGTGAAAGCTGGATGCTGTGGATGCTTTACTGGAGGCATCTCACTGACATGATATGATATATGAGATTGTACTGGTATAAACTGACATCTGTTAAAAAAAAAAAAAAAGAGGACTTTCACAGCATAAAACGTGCCTGGCCCAGTGTGTGGTTGTCAGTGCATGAAGACGGCGTTTACTACCTTTGATATCTCTGTGAATCTTCCTTTCAGAGTGCAGATACTCCAGACCTTTTAGTATTTCCCTCAGTATAGTAGCAATGTAAGTTTCTTCAAGGGGCCCTGGACGGAGCTGAAATGAAAAAAAAAGCAATATTGTAATATTTTTTTAAACAATATATTTATTGACAGTTTTTATATGCAGGTACATATATGCAATGCAGTTTACAAGACTTACTCGGTTATGCAAATATTTTTAACCATTATGTGGCACTTGCATATTAAACAGATCATTATACGTAAAGTAATAAAGAAAAGAGAGAGAGAAAAGATTTAAAATATAAAAACAAGGAAGAAAAGAACAACAAACAAACATCTTCTCAGACATGTAAATGCGTAAATACAGTACTTTATGCAGAACAGCAGGTAGTCTTGTCATTCCTCTCATTCTGGCAGCTCCACGACGTTTACATCACAAATATTTATTCCACCTCATCACTGTCGTCTGTTAAATTTATGGAGTTCACAAAAGCAACAGGGTCCCCACGCTGTCTCAAACAAATCCTGTCTCCCTTTTCGTACATGTGCCACTCTCTCTAGAGGAAAGGTTATTAACATCTGTCTCACCCAGTTTACTAATCTTGGAATGCAAGACTTTTTTCCAAAAGAGTGCATGTAATTTTTTAGCACTTAAGATATGCTCACTCTTGGTGTATTTATGTCACTTTGGATAAAGTCCTAAAATAAAGTGAACAGGATTCATTGAGATAGTTTTAGAAATAATGCAATATTGTAAGATTTAAATAAGGCTTTGTAAGCTGTATAAAAATAGAAATCGTCTCACCAGATCCAGAGCAGATCCTCCACCTAAATACTCCATGATAATCCACAGCTTGGTCCCCTGAGGGGAAAAAATGACTTGATGACAGACATGTAAAGTTTGAGATTTAACACCACAGCCCGCATAGCGCTGTGTGGGTGACTGTGCCTCTAAGCTTCTGCAGTTAAAAGCTGAAGATGTACGCTGCTGTGTGGGTATCACTTTATCGTCTCACCTTCAGGTATGATCCATAATACTTGGTAACAAAAGGACTGTCACACTGGCTCAGCACCGTGATCTCCTGCTGAATGTCTTCTATCTCGTCCTCTGCCTCCTCCAGGTCTATGATTTTAATCGCCACCACCTCCTTGGTGCGGTTGTTGATTCCTTTGTAGACCTCTCCGAAGGAACCCTTCCCAATGCGCTCCTGCTTGGTGAAGTACTCCTCAGGGTCCAGCCGGGTGTTCTGCTCCATGGACAGCATAGTAAGCACTGAACTACGGAGTGCATGTCATGATGATGGTGCTTACAGCTTAATTTGTGCGTATGAGTGGGTGTCTCTTGTCAGGCACATGAACCACACAGAAACTCTGTGCTAAAAGCAAACAAGGACTTTTACATAATGGTTACATTTACGTGCGACTGTATATTACAGTATCCTCCAGCACTGCCCTATTTCAAAAAGATGATGGGATGGATGATTAACTTCTCTTGTCTGTGTCTATACCCGTCTATTCAGTCACAGCCCATGTAATAACCGAGACTCTACATCGAACTTTGCGCCAGGATGTAATTCAAGAAGCATGACACTTGAAAGTTCAGTGGTTTTCTCTCTCTTCATAACAGCAGGAAATGAGAGATGATGAGGCGGCGGCACTTAAAGAAATCATTACATTTAAAACATTTTCCTGTGAACAACACCAACAATTCAGAACCTATAGGGAATTTTTATATTTGGCTGAACATTCTGATGAAATTTAGAGTTTCTAATCACATCTAGATGTTTGATGCTGCTTACAGCAAGAACATGACACCCACATGAATTTGTGTATATTATATATATATATATATATATATATATATATATATATATATATATATATATATAGTGTTCTTTACCACTGATGATGATGCCAGAGACCCCCACCCAGCCTATTCGTGGAAAGCCTGACAGTCATGGGGGCTCGGCTTGCCTTGGACAAGAAGACGGGAGGTGACAGTTGGTGAAAAGAGGGTTTCTGTACCTGGTTTTGCATGTCTCGAAGGTGTGCCATCCCCTCTGCTGGCTGGACGGGACAGGGACGGCCACAGCGTTGTCTTCCCGAAGTTTATCAAATTGTCCTTTCGTGGTTTTTCCTCCCCTCGCTGCTGTCTAGGAAGCTAGCTAGGTGGCTAGCCAACTAGATAAACACCCAATCTGCTGGCTTTAACGGGGCTGTCACTCCGCGCACTGTTTTCGGCCTCCAAGTCCGCCGGAGGACTCCACAGCCCGGCGAGACAAACCAGCTACTGACCGAGAGGCTCCATGTATGTCGGCGGCGGCGAACGGGAGGAAAAATTACTCTCTCCGTGAATTAATATTTAATTCATTTCAAGGAGCGCTTAGCCTGTTGTTCATTTGAAGCTTGAGGAGGACAAAATAATGGCCCAGACCGACGGCGCATGCGCCTTACTTTCAAAGGCGTTGGAATTGTGGGAGTTGTAGTTGTAAACTCTGTAGCTTACTTTTCATGTAGAATTTATAGTGACTTTTCTTAGCAAAAGAGTGACTGTTTCATCTCTGGTTAAACTGGAATAATAGATACTTTATAAAGTGTATTATTTAATCCTGAATGATTTCTCTTGCTGTGCTGTGGGACAAAGTTTGAAGCCCTTTAGTTTAGGTGATTTCACCTGTGGCTGTTGCACCATCATGTATTACATAACTAGAATAAATTCACATAGATTAATGCAAAAGTCAATTTCTACAGCTGCTGCTGGTTTAGGTGGAGCTCATTTAGATTTTTATTTGTATCCAACTACAACAAATGCTAATTAGATTGCTGGTGAGTCTCTCTCAGAGTCTTTAAGAAAAGACAAAAAATCAGCTCTTCATTGAACACCTTTGCGCTGAGAGACTGAAAAAAAACAAACAAAAAAAACCAATAAATCCTATAAGTTCTGCACTGCCTGTAGGCACCGTGGTCCTGTTATCACACTTGGACTTGTTTTATGGCTCTTATCCAGATTGTTTTCCTGACTAGATCCTTGCTTGTGTTCTATCGACTCTCAGATGTATGTCACTTTGGATAAAAGTGTCTGCTAAAGTGTAGAATTGCAATAATTGCATTAATGATTATGGATTAGTTTGTAGATTAATTCTCCCATTCATCAACTGGTTTTTTGGTTAAGCAGCGAAAAGTGCTATCACAAGAGTACTAAACTATTATCAAAATTGTTGCCAATTTTTCATCATTTGACTAACCGACTAATTGTTTTCAGCTGTGCTTGTATAAACTGTTGTGAAGTTTAGTTTATAACAACACATTACATTTTATCCTATATCTTATGTGCAAAAATCTCATTTTGCTCAGTAAACAGTTTCTAAAGCTTTCAGATAAATGAAGGAAAAAGTACAACATTTCTTTGTTGTTCTCGTAGAAGAACAAAGTGGCATGAGTAACGGGTAAAGTACCTGATATTTGTGCTGAAGTGCTCCATTTACTTATTTCCTACCAGGAATCCTACACATTCACGTGGACTATTTCTCAATAAACAAACTCTTATATAAAAATACATTTAAAATCAGTTCATAGTAGACAAACTAGTAAAGTCACAGTATTTCTGCAAACAACTATTGGTTGAATTTAATCAACATATTATTTGGGAATATATATTTGTCTGAGTCTACTCTTGTTATAGCCTGTAAATGTGAGCAAGGTTTAATAATGTGGATTTTTAAGCGATTACACAATATGCAGTGAGGAGATAGCTGAAGTCTACATTTGTAATACAAGAGTTGTGAAATGTCTTTATGTACACTAGCCTGGTAATTTCCCAATCTGTACATCTAAGTCTCTCATTTTTTACATTAATCATATGCTGCATGTATTTTGGGAAAAAATGCAATGCTATGTTAAGTTACATTACAACCCAAATAGATAATTAACCAGCAATACAACAAAAAAATACGGCCAACTTCTATAAACACTGCTAGTAAAACAGCTAATTTGACTTTAGTAATTGTGTGCGCTTGATTTTATCTTCAGTGCCACCTGCTGCGTGCGGCTGGCGGGGACGGCCTCTACATTCGATAAGCTCCGCCCCCGCGTTCACACGGGGTGGTGTTTGGCAGCCACACTCGCTGTAGCTTGAAGTGGTGCGTCTCTCGGTTTCAGTCGGTGTCCGTCCCGGTTGATGCTGTTTTTTTTATTGCAGAACCAGCTCCGTCTCTTTGACTCATGACATTTTAAACCTCGGCGCTGAAACCAAAACGGTGAGTAGCCACTGTGGCTAAAGCTAAGCGGCTAAATGTGTGGTTAGCATGTTACTGTAGGCAGTGAGGGCTGTTAACGCGCTGGTTAGCTAACGAGGATAAAGATAACATCAGCTACTAAAGCTGGTCAGACAGCATACTACTAATATTAGCCTGATACCAGCCAACACACAGTCTAGACATGGCGGCTTACGTGGATTTTCATTCAATGACATTGAAGCCGCGTGTTAACAACAGCTACACCTTATGCCACAGTTATGTAATTTCATGCAATACAACGTGAAATCCTATTTCTAGTACTTTATTTTGGCTTCAGGTACTTCACTACCTACAGGACATGTTCCTTTATACTAGCTAGGTAGCATGTTCTGTGTGGTACCACTTGCTGCTGAGCTAAATTCTCCATGTGTGTCATTTAAAGTCAGCCATGTGATGATAAATGCTTCCAACTGTAGTCAGAAAACCAGGCAGGCTATTGGCACTGACTGTAAACATGGAGAGATTTAAGATATGAGCTCTGATATGGTTATTTACCATTTGAATGTTCTGTGAGAGAGTGCCATTAAAGCTTAAGTGCAGTTTAGATATCTAGTTGGTGTCAATCTATATCCATTTCTTTCCGTTGAATGTGTCTTCAGGCTGGATGAGTGGGCCAACATTCACCTCACCTCCTGCAGAGGTGGCTGAGATTAACCGCATCCATTATGAGCTGGAGTATACGGAGGGCATCAGCCAGCGCATGCGGATCCCCGACACCCTCAAAGTGGCCCCAGAGAACCAGGCAGGGTCCATGCCACTTCACCAACCTCTGCCCCCTCACACGGCTCTGATGCAGGTTCCTGAGAGGATTGTTGTTGCAGGTGAGGCCAGCAGAGATTAAACAACAGTCTGAGATGTAAAATGTGCAAGATGAAAACACGTGAATGTTACAACCTTAACCTTTTGTCAGGACAGAAATACCAGTACAAAAGTAGCCCATGCAGGGAAACAAACGTGCTAACACAATGACCCACTGAAAGCTGAAACTGTGACAAGTGTGCTGAGGTGGCCTTGTGACCTCGTGTTCCTCTTCCCCTCACTGACGTGCAGGTGACGATGAGGACCCCCGATTTGCTCGTCCAAGAGACCTGGATCTGATTCAGTCCATCCCTCCTGTGGACCTCCTGAGCATGAAGGCCCCACCGCGGGTCCTCACGCTGACAGAACAACCTCTGGACTCTCTGGAAACAGAACAAACTGCCGGCTCACAGAGCAATCCCAGCCACGCTGTAAGTGACATCAAGCTTTCAGTTCTGCGTCCTCTTTTATTTCTTATTACTGTGCATTTTGTTAATTTACCACCCTTGACACTGCTTGTATTAATGCTGCGCTATTTCACTATTCTGCACGTAAAATGATGGAACATTGTATACATGATTCATGTTATTACTTTACTGAAGAATTAAAGTATAATAATTAAATGTAACTCATTAGTTAGATATGTATTTTTATTTCTGAAAATTAGGTGTATGTATACTTACATATTGCTCGATAAAAATAAATACTATATATTTAAAACACAGTAATAATTACCTATTAGTCAAATTGGTTGCAGAAAGCTGATCATATAAAACGTACCTGTTAATAATGAATACCAATATTAAAAGAATTATCTATTCTGCTTTCTGTAAAATATTACTCATACCCTTAAAGATGAGACAGTGTCGATCCTTAAACTCATAGAGATCAGTTATAATGTGAAGGTCCTTTTAGTTCTTGAGTCCTTCTACACAGTTACCTGAAGCAAAACACTTGGATTAAAAATTAAGAGGAGACACGGTTACATGGTTGCTTATTCAAACCTTAAAACCAGACTCCTTCTACCGAATATTGAGGCCACTCTGCTGAGTTTACACGTGCATATTTTATTTATATGAGCTGAAAGTGTTCAGTGGTTACTAGATGTAAACTTTCCCAGGAAACTGTCCTAAAACTCACACTGCTCTGTAGTTTTGTGCAGAAAGTGGATATAATCATGGGATATATAGAAAAATGACTTTCTGTCTGTATGTCTATCAGCTACAGATAGGTGAATTAACTCTCCTGTAAAGATGAGCTGTCTTTATTCGCAAGAGGCACATTACAACAACTTCAACCACAGCTGTGTGAAATGGTAAATCAGAGGGACAAAGAGGTGGAAACACACATTTTTGTTAGAGGAGGAAAGGTGCTCGGTGTGTGCTTGAGCGGGCTGTGACAAGCACAGAGGTGTTTGGAAATGTCACACATTAGAGTCAGCCGGTGGCACAAGGGGGGAAAAAAAGCACAATGGAATAAAGAAATACCACAGAGAGATTAAAAACAGGCTGCCACTATTGGACTGCAGTAGTTTTTTTTTTTTAAATTTATATACAATGAAGAAGAAGACTAGAAAAAAATTAAAAATACGAACACCTTTAGGAAAATGTAAGACGTGGCAATCTTCCAAAAGAACTTCCCTTTCACTAGTCAAAAACAGCCCTCAGCTGTCAGTTGCTGCATTTCTCTAGACTGAACTACACCTGGCTGTAATTGATCTAATAAACATGTATCGTTACCGTTAACCTGTCCACCTGTTAGCTGTAGTGTGATCATGAATCTTTTAAATCTTTTGTCTGAACAGGCCAACTTTCATGCTCGGTCTCGAAGGGAAAGGAGCGCAAGTGAGAACATGTCTGGCCGTCACAGCAGTCAGATGAGCAGAGGTGATATAAGGTAAGCACAGAATTAGATTTCAGACACCTGTTGCAACGCTGACTCTGCTTATGTGCACAAAAGAAATTTCCAGTTTCTCCCCTTACTCTAAAAAACACAGTGTTTTTACTAAGCAGGCTAATGAAAAGCAATATTCCACTACTGTTCCTGTTTACGTGCAAACATGCGTGCTCCAAATAATGTGACTATCATATCATTTAAGTTTGAAAATTTGGACAGAAATAGTGACTGTAGTCGCTTGTGCCATTTTGCTTCTTTGTATCCACATATGTGATCCGCTGGTGGACTTGTTCAACCGGGCAAACACAGCCTCAGTCCTTCATTCCTTCAGCGACCTTCTTGAAAAGGTTGCTGTTACAATATTTAATAATAATAGTAACTTCATTTGTATAGCACCTTTAAGAAGGTACAGGTAGAACATAAAAAAATGACAAAAATGTACAGAATGGATTGCTAATTAAAAGCTGGTTAAAAGGACAACATCACGCAAGGGGGTTAAGAGAGAAGCTGGAGAGAAAATAAAAGATAGAACTAGATTAAGATCAGGAGGTTAAATAGGGGGACTACAAGCAGTGAAACTTTTAAAAGGGATAAAAAGGCAGAGAGTGATAAAGGAGAAATAAAAGAGGACTTTACTTGAAAGCAAGCCTATTAAAGTGGGTTTTAAGAAGTGATTTAGAAGAAGTTACTGATTCGGCGAGCCTTATCTCCTAAGGCAGGTTGTCCCAAAGCTGATTTGTTATATTTAACAACTGTTGATATCTGTGTCTTTCATAGTGTTTAAACGTAGG
Organism: Acanthochromis polyacanthus; assembly: GCF_021347895.1. Classification (NCBI taxonomy): domain Eukaryota; kingdom Metazoa; phylum Chordata; class Actinopteri; family Pomacentridae; genus Acanthochromis; species Acanthochromis polyacanthus. The sequence continues at coordinate 30,359,516 of NC_067121.1, forward strand.
TGTGCTTTTCCTTCCAAACAGATATTTGGACTTTTGTTTTCCATCTCTACTCTAACCTTGCAAGAATGTTTGTCAGTAGGTTTGTGACTGTGAACAGGAGAGAGGCTGTGTTTTGCAAACTGCACTTAAAACCCTGCAAAGACTCCTTAAACCTGAATAATGTTGGCTTAATTACAGAATAAGACCTAATTTGAATATCCGATGGAATAAGCTGTTGCCATAACCCACATCAAATTCAGAATGTTGTCATAATCAGAATAATGTTGGAATCTTACTGTGCATGTGAACATTGTCATTGCTTCACAAATAAGAATTCAAAATTTCTTATTTCATTCTTGGCTGGTTTAAAAAAAAACAAAAACATATCTTCTTTCTCCCCAGTGTAACTCCTTCCCCTTCTGCCCCCCCAGTCCGCTTGTGTCCTCCCCTCTGTTCCCCCGAAGACGCGAACATCAACCTGTTCACAGCTGCTGGGTTTCTGTCTTACATCCAGTCAACGACACGCCGTGCGTACCAACAGGTCCTTGAGGTCCTGGATGACAACCACCGCAGGTTATTTCTGTTCTTTGTCACTGAGTTTGTCAGAAACTGCCACATTTAGAAGTTTCTCAGAATAAACAGCAGCAGTGAAGTAAAGACACTTTTGTTAATCTAGATAAGAACTCAAACAGGACAAGTAAAAATTTACTATTTTAAATTGTGCTGCAGTGATGTTTGTTTTGAATGGACTTGCTCTTATATAGCGCTTTACTACTCATCAGAGTACTCAAAGCGCTTACACAACAATTGCTTCCATTCAGCCATACGCTCACACATTCACACTCTGGGGCGGACGGAAGCGTGGCTGCCAATCCGTGCCTACGGCCCCTCCGACCACCACCAACATTCACACGCATTCTTACACCAGTGAAGAGCACTGGAGGAAAGGTGGGTTAAGTGTCTTGCCCAAGGACACAACAGCACATAACTAGGCGAGAGCGGGAATCGAACCGCCGACCCTTCGATCATTGGACGACCCGTGGATTAAATTTTAACTTGGCTGGTTGTCCTCATTAGGAACATTTAAAACTAAGTGTTTGTTGTTCACAGCCTTAACTTGTGTCATTCCCCTGAGCTGTATAAGTGCTCCACTTGTTCAATAATTATTTTTATAATTGGAAACTTCAGACTTGCTTTTGCAAGGACAGTGTCTCTACAGGGTGTCCCTAAAGTCTGGACACAGAGGAAATTTCATTAACTGTAACTTCCATTTCCCTCAAGATTAATAAAGTGCCTGTCTGTCTCTCTTTCTCTCTATCACATACCGAAAGTTAGAGTCAGAGAAATGATTTTTGTTGGGGCTAGCTTGAATTTTAGCCATGACCAATTCTTTAGGTTCTGCTGATACATTTGGTCATCCAGAACGTGGTTTGTCCATGATACTGCCCGTTCCTTTAAACTTTTTAACCACCTTCGCCCCTGTGGAATCCTCTTTGGATGACGTGCATTAATCTGCTATCTTTGATATGTTCATCCTTCACTTCCACTGCAAAGTACCAGTTCCACTATGTCTTCTTTCGACAAAGCCATATTTTATCTGTGGAGGCAAAAAAAATGATAGTAAATGAGATTTCTTATGTGTCCAGACTTTAGGGACACCCTGTATAATGTCTTCAGAAGAGATGTGTGTTTACTGTAGTTTTCTGTAGTTATGTATCCAGTTATTGAGCTAAACTGAGTTAAAGTATGTCAGTAAATTTAAGATTCGTTGGTCTCCACAGGACACACCTGGACCTGGCCTTGGATATAAACCCAGATGAGTCTGGCTTAGTGGACGCCTCGTCACTGCGAAGACAGGTAAACTGTCTCACATGCCTAAACAACCGGCTTTGTCACTGATAAGAGCTTAATATGCCTCCTAATAGCTCTGTTGTTTACGGTGTCGTGAGTATTTCTCCTGTTTTTAGGATTACAATTAACTGTTATAGTGCGATATAGTGTGGTTGCCTATAAATGATGCTGGCAGAAGAGTGCAGAGCTGTGTTTGGTTATATTTGGAAATTTCAGACACTTAACTTTTACAAACAAAAAGAAGGAACTCAACATCGTTGGGTGCATCACGATATTGATCAGTTCTTCAGAAAAGTCATGGATACCAATGACTTTCATGCATGTATGAGTCATTTTACTAGAAGATAACAGAATATGTTGCACTGTTTTTACAACTCAATCTAATTATGCCGATGTTCATCAGTGTTTTATCCTGTTCCGAGCATTTTATTATATCTAATTTCACTTCAATGGAGATGACTTTCCTTTTCTTTGAAGCTCTGCCATCTGAAGAGTCTGACTTGTGCTTGGGAGCCATAATGAAGGGCAAAAAGTTAGCAAATGTATTCACAATCCAAGGTGGCGTACAACCAGAAAACACAAACAAAGCCATCTTATAGCACCGTGTGATGACGTATTCGTCTGTTCTGCTTGCCAGCTAGTTCTAAGTAACCAGTAATGACAAAACGCCGTAGGTCGAGGACGTCGTAAACTGAGGACCCCCTGTATTGTAAATTAGGAAATGCACAAAATTTTCTTTGAATCTAACAACATTTTTAACAGTTCCAGCTGTGCTTATGGTTTCGTATAAAACTATTTTTATATCTAAAATAGGGACCAGTTATTTGTGACTGTTGTTGATTTTGATCTAAACACTGTTGCTTTTGATTTTGTTTTGCATGCTAAAATCAAATCCTAAACAGATGACAGTTCTGTGTATTTATTTAAGTGAATCTTCGGCTGGTCCAGCTCTTGCAGTGTGTCACCTTTAAAAATCTCGTTGTCATTCAGATTGTGAAGCTGAACCGACGTCTGCAGCTGCTGGAGGAAGAGAACAAAGAGCGCTCCAGGCGAGAGGTGATCCTGTATTCTGCCACAGTTGCGTTCTGGCTCATTAACACCTGGATCTGGTTCCGTCGCTAAACTGGGACGAAACTGAGTTTCCCAAAACACTGGAAGCCAAAGCAATTCCTTGTTGCAGGTGTAATCACTGAGTTACTGCATGACTCTTTACTTGCATATAAAGAGAACCGTGGAAACTACAGCACCGGCAAAAGTTCTCAGCTACAAACCTCCAGATTTTCAAAGCAAATTCTCTGTTGAGATTTGACTTTTGGGTTTTTAGTTTAGCACTGACAGGAAAACCTAATAACCTTTAGTGCATCTATTCAATGTTACAGAATTTCACAATGGCTAGTGTCCTATTCAGAGTGATTGCGTTGAGCTGTAGCAACAGAACTCAAACTAGAGTATGCTAAAATCGGCAGACAAATTTAAAGATTCACGTTACTCCTATGTAATCTTGCAAACTACTAGTAAGACAAAGCACAAAAACTGAGGATAAATATGTTGCATTCAACAATAAGCAGTTACCTTGTTAGGCTAAAACTGGCCACAGTACAGATTGTTGTGCACACTGAATTTTATCTCAGAGTCTGATGAAGTTTGAGCCAAACTCTCTGACTTTCAGATGCCGCACTCATATTTACTTTCATTAGAAATAAACTGAATATGGTGCAGAAGGCTGTTCTACGAAGCCAGATATGTTGAGCCTAAAGTCAGAGTATTTATTGTCAAGATGGTGGTTCTTTTAACCTGCTAGATCACCGTGGTAACTGATGCTGTGCCGCTAACCTGCTCCAGAGAAGGCTGAGTTCACAGTTTAGGATTTAAATTTAGTGTAAAAAGTGCTACCCTGTCATTCATTCTTTCCCTGACCATACTCTCTATAACCAGATTCTGAGTTTAGGGAGTACGTTACGTCATCTGCAAACCTGCTGAGCTGTACGTTAGTATTGCCATCGAATGAAGCTGTGCTGTTACAGCACAAACTATGTGTCACGTTGCCACTGGAAACCTGCATGCATTCACTTGGTGATGCAGAAAATACATAAATATGCTTTAATGCTTTTGCCTCATTTGCTGCCAACTGGGAGCAATCGATCATTAGCATTAATTTCACTTTGATTTGGCCAAAAATTAAAGTGATTCCTTTCATTATGGTACAGTGGGAGACACTAGCATCATAATTTATATAGTTTTCCATTATAGCAACCTTTTCTTCTTTACTCCAGTCAGTGGCATGTGATTGGTTCATTTTGTGCGGAAGGAGAATGATTAATAATCAAATGATGTGTTATGAAAATAAACTCAGAGCCAGAGAGAGAAAGTTGATGACCAGCATCAGAGTATCCATTCCCTCTGCGTGGGGTTTGACGATCTGTTGAGCCAGTTTACACAATTAAAATCTGACTATCAAACTTGCTTCGTAGTTCATCCCTCAGATCATATAGAAGATTGTGTTAAGTAGCAAACGAGTGCCTGGGAACAATCAGCAGAAATTGTCAACCCTTACTGATGGGTGGGTATTTTATGCAAAGAGCTAGGAAAATCTTTCTTCAGCAAGAGATACAGTGACACTTATTATTCCTCTTTGTGAAAGTAAACAAAAGCTTTAAAAGTTTTTTTTGATGGCAAACAAGGATTTACTTACGTGACAAATGTTTTGGGAACCCAGAGCTGGAACTGTAGTTACAGGACCAAACCTCAGACCTGACCTGTTGTGTCCGTTTCATCAGTTTGGCCATAAACTACCTTTTTCAAAGTGTCAAAATAAGATTACTAAATCTAGATGCCATAACATTTACCCCGAATGTCCCCTGAGTTTTTCACTACTCCAAACATTTGTGTAGAGTACTTGAATAGACCATTGTTGAAATGTTCTGTCCTGCTTTTGTTTTTTTTACCTCTTTGGCCATCACATATGAAGGGATTCTCTTGATGAAGTGCTAACAAAACTACAAATGGAAGTGAAGTGATCGTATTTTCTCTGCTGTTCATACAGCTTAGTTTTTTTTTCCAGAGAATTTGAGCTTTTATGTGTTTCCACCTACATTAAAAGCATGTGGTTTTATACAGCAGACATTGTGATATAAGTCTTAGAACCAATGTTGTACGATTATGTGTAATAGATGGAAATGTATATGAATTTAAATAATGAACTCGGTGTTATTTTTTTTTGCAGATTTATTCATCACACTAAATACAGAAGCTTTAGCAGTGACTATTGCTCTGTTCAGCACTGTACCTACATGTGTCACTTGAAGCTGGAGTTGTACTTTCTTTGTAATATATGAACACATTCATTGTTTGTAAATATTTTTGCTGTAATAAATGATGGATGTTAGTTGGTTTCTGCTGTGTTTGTGTGCAGTACTGACCCCTGCTGCTCCATCAGCTCATCTGCAGTACCAGGGCGATGATGAGGGGCTTTAAACTGGACCTCGTTGTAGAGAAATATTATTTAATCATGCTTTAGTCCGTGTCTTCACAGCAAAGGATCCTCCACAGATCATTTAGTGAAACCATCTAACGCTGTTTTCTGCCCTCGTCTTCTACTTAAAGTAATAATCAAACGGGTAATCGGTGGAGCTGGCACAATGGGGATCACTAAACTGGCAGATCTAATCCGCTTAGATGCTCCTGATGCTGTTTCTTACAAGGAAATCGACGACTACGCAGGTAGACACACCTGATCATTCATAACTTTCCGGGTTTTCTGTGGTAAACAATGGTTGCTGTTAGCCGCTAGCGTTAGCATGGTCACCTGACTGCTAGCTTAGCCAAATTGGAAGTTAATAAATTATGGTACCTGACGTATCAAAAACCTCTTTAAATGTATTAATACCACCTAAATGTAGAATTAACAATAAAGTGCAGCCTCTACTGTTATATTTATCCAAGTATTTTGTGGTAGCTGCTTGTAATGTACTCGAATACTTTAATTTCCCGGTACTTTGTGTTTTTAAATAACTTGCTAACCAGGTAGCATCGCAGCTCAGAGCAACGAGCTGTACTTTAAGTTTTAGTATTTAAAACACGATTTGAGTAGCATTAGAATAACTGCTTTCACTACTTTTACTTCGGTGATGTATGTATATCACGTCGGCTCTTTAAATATTAAAGTTCATCAATAAATTAGTTACTTAATGTTATCGAATATTTATAACTACATAAAGCTGTGTTAAAGTGAATAACACTGTGTTGTATGTTACCTGATCCAGCACTGTTTACAGTTGAAAATGAGTTAAAGGACACTTTAAGCATGCAAATCTGCATTAAAGACCGCATATCAGTGCTGCTAGAAACATTTTTGAAGCTGTTTTGAAGTAAATAACTTTTAGGTTAAGCAATTTTCACACACTGTCACAAAGTGCTGCAGGGCAGATGAAAATACAATATGTTTACACTTAAATATTTACCATAGGAAATGTTGAAAGATCAGGGTTAGAAAAGCTTTATTGCCAAGTTACCTGTCACACACAAGGAATTTGTCTTGGTAACTGGAACGTACAGTACTGACAATAAGTTAGACAAGATAGCAACAGAGTTAGTATGAAGTAAATATAAAATCTATAGATTCCTAATAAATATAACATCTAAATCAGTTCCCAATATGGCAGATCTATTAAGAATCACTTGAATGAATGCAGTCAGTTAACTCTGACTTCTGTGCAGGAGTAGATTTGATTCAGGAGTCATCACTGACCAAAGAGAAGTTGTACTATTTTGCTTTCATGCTGCTGTTTGAACCTCCACAGGAAAAGTAATCGCACTGGACACCTCTATTGTTATGAACCAGTTCCGTGCAGCAACGCCTTCACTGAGGTGAGCTCTTTGATGAATAATACCCCCTTCTGTCTTGGAGCAAAACCAGATGTGCACCTTTTTACTCCAACTACATAAATATGTGTATTGATGTCTTCTATAAACCCAGTACATTGAGTATCCAGAGCTACACTTGTATGACAGAAACCATCTAACAAAATTACCACATTGCATATGATTGTCATTGTAATGCAACACCTGACCAGTTAATATGATCCAACACAACACCACCACAACCCGCAGCCTTTAAGGTGAACAAAGACATCTGAGACACAGTATTTTCATGATGTGTGTAACAACAGCTTTCTGTTCTTCAGTGTATTTGTGTGAAATGTCCTGGTTTCTTCTCTCCAGCCCCCTGACAGGCCTCTTTTTTCGCACGCTCACCTTCTTGGAACATGACATAAAACCAGTCTTTGTGTTTGATGGAAAGCCTCCCGGGGAAAAGACACCAGCTGTAAGTGACGCTTGACGTCTGTATCTTTTGACTCAACTTGACACTGAACATTTCCTCCTGGTGGGTGTCAGACAGTCATGGGTCAGAGAGAGGCTACATCCTTACCTCATAGTAGTAGAACTGGTCTCTTTACTTTTGTTGACTGCATAAAAACAATTGTAAACAAGGAAGTACATTTAAAGAACTGCATGATAGAGACAGCAGACAGCTGATACAGATGACTCCTGCTGATGGAAGCTTGTTTTTTTCTGCAGCTGATGAAGCGAGCTGAGGCAGCTGGTTGGAACTGTTTCAACCGGACAGGAACAGCATCATCCCAGACCAGAGATTGTCTGCAGCTATTGAAGCATCTGGGCGTTCCTGTCATCCAGGTACAACCTCCTAAACATTTAATAGATATAGAATATTTTCTCCCTCACCATCTCCTCCATCTTCCCTCACTTCATGCATTTGATCTCCCAGGCTCCAGGGGACGCTGAGGCGCTGTGTGCACATCTGGTGAGAGAGGGGACTGTGGATGCTGTAGCATCAGAGGACATGGACACGCTGCCGTTTGGAGCCAGTGTTGTTATTCGCCAGCTGAATGCCAAGAAGGACAGGTAGGAACTGTGCAATTCATGTGTTGCTCAGAGGATTCTGCTGAGTTTATTTTACATTTTAATCCATTCAATAGATAGATAAATAGATATTTTATTAATCCCAAAGGAAATTCAAGTGTTCAGCAGCTTACATACAACAATAACAAAAAGACAAAACAAGCAGGTTAGTAGTAACCTGTTAGCTGCTAGCATTAGCATGGTCACCTGACTGTTGGCTTAGCCAAATTGAAGTTATTAAATTATGGCACCCGACATAATAGAAACCTCTTTTAAAGTATTAATAGCACCTAAATGTAGAATTAACAGTGAAATGCAGCCACCACAGTTATATTTGTCAAAATATGTTGAGGTAGGTGAACATACTTGAATACTTTGATTTCGTGGTACTTTGTATCTTAAATAATTTGCTAACCAGGTAGCAACATTAACATTAAAGGTTAGCATATACACTGAAAAACTTGCTTTATGCTACTATTAAAAGAAGCCCCTGCAAATCTTAAAATCTATAGAAATACTAAATGTAATTAAAATTCAATGTACAGCATTTGTACATTTCAAGGCACAGTGATTTAAAGTGACTTTGACAGGTAGTAAGACAGTAGTTGTATCAGATTCCATAAGGTACATTAGACAATGTACCTTGATTCTGGTTTGTCAGCATTGTCGTGTTCTACCAAAATACACTAACAGACACTTGTTTACACGCTTAAGATTGTTTTTGTCCTTGTGAATAGAGTTCTCAGTTATATCTTTACCAACATTATGGTGTTTTTGCAATGTACTGCATTTGTAATGAAATGTGATTGGTTTTCTGGGGTTGTTGCATTGAATTACATTTCAAAGACTTTGGAAAACAGTGTTGGATTTAGGGCTGGTGTCAGCAGAAAAATCAACACACACTCTCATGTCCTTCATACTCGTGTTAATGTGCAAATGCTGATGCCTGATCAGTACTTCTGACAAAAGGTAATTAGAAGTTGGTAGGGAAGTTGTTGTATTTATAGTAGGTGAGGTTAGGAATCCCATAATCACAGCTCGACCTGTTATCTGGTGGCTCACCACAGAACTATTTTAAGCCACAGCGTTTCTCAGAAGCAAAGAAGAGCAAATGTAGAGCTTATTTTGTCTAGCAGATCACAGCAGCGACGTGTTGGTCCTTTAGCACATAGTTTATGAATGAGATCATATGTAACGGAAGCTGAACATGCAGACGGGCTACGCTTAGTTTTCTCAGATACAACTACTAAATACATAGTGAATAATGAATACTCAGGTCAGACTGTGCCTGATGGACCAGCTGGAAGACCTAATGCTACTTTATTCACAAAAATCCAAAATATTGCTGAAACTAAACAAGGCACTGGGAGATTTCTACGCTGATCTAATGTTGATTCTGTGTTCTTTTTCACAGCGAAGTCACTGAATATTCTTTACCCAAGTTGTTAGAGAAACTCCAAATTAACCAGGAGGAGGTAAGACTGAAAATTTCATTAAAAGATCTTTGAAAGCAGTATTGTATACAGACGTGTGACAAATTAAAGGAAAACTGTGATTAAAAGAGAGAAGAAACTATGAATCTAGATTCTTCCACAAAGGTGAACTGAATGATGCAGTTAAACAATTAATGTCCAATCATGCTCTCTGTATAAACATCCTGAGCAGTTGATTCTGATCAGACTTTACCTGAACACTTTCCCAGTTTTTTGTGTGAAAATCTCAGTGAATTTGAAATATGGTTCGTCGTTGGTGCACAGATGGCAGGAGCTTCAGGCACAAAAACTGCTCAACTGACTGGTGTTTCAAGAGGGACAGTAACTAAAGTGACACCTGCATTTAGATCTGTGGGATAACTGTGTTTGACACATTTGATGACCATGCATTAGTACGACATATAAAGAAAACGAAGAGCAATTCAACGTAGGACGTGATCAGACTGTCAGCAAGAAGATTCTCTCCACAATTGCAAAGAGACTGATATTATTGTAGGGTTGCAGTGCATAAACCTGTCATTACACAGATAGATGCACATTTCAGAGCAAGGGCGTCAGTTTGTTTTTAAAAGTGGGGGGGACGGAGACCACAGGACTTTGAGAAAATGTCGAAGAACGGCGGCAAAATGCCACAAGCTGGGTTCGAACTCACAACCACCGAACTAAAGGCAGAGGGTCATCCTGTTGCGCCATCGACGCATGCGGATTGAAGGGTCTGTGGGCCGTTATAATACTAATTCTTACGAGCCGAAATTTTGCCCTTGCACGTCTCTGGTCGGAGCTTCCACTTGGCACGGGCGCAAATTTTGCATCTGCACGTTTTTTTTTTTTAATCTCACGAAGGTGTGCTACATGTCTGTGCAACTCTCGGCCGAGTGTGGATGGTGCGTTCAGGAGCGTCGGAATTTTCTAGACTGCTGAAAATAACTGGGTTTACAACGACTTGCATGTGAAGAATTTGAATGTGTCGGAGACAAAATGACCCCTGACAAAAAGTGGGGGGGACACGTCCCCACCGTCCCCCCCTAAACTGACGCCTATGTTTGAGAGGTCAGTGGTGCAGAAACCACAGAAATTTGGAAAAAATGATAAAATCCTATAGAGCCATATCTCACCATAGCCTGCATACCTGAAGGCTTGACAGCTACAATAAGGGGACTCGGTGACTCTGTTGTACTGTAGGGGGCATTTTGCTGGATCCACTTGTCTATGTCACTGCAAATCAATGAAACACTTCTGTCCTCATGGAAGTGGGTAAGTACCTCCATCCATAGGGCACAAGGGGTCACGTAACTGGAAAGCACTTTGGTCACCTTGAGTGTTGTAAAGAGCTCTACAAATAAATTTTGATTGATTGCTTGCTTGATTGATTGACTTAATGGTTTGATATAAACAATATGAATTAACTGGTGTAAGGGTCAAAAGAGATTTATTGTCATTTTCATACACAAGAGAACGAAATTTTGCTTCTCGACCCGTGGCTGCAGTGCAATACATCAATAAATAGTGTACTTCATGTTAAAATGTAGACATCATAATAAACAAATAAATAGCAATCAAATCAGATAGAAAACAATTAAATCACTCAAACAATCCGGTCTCTCTAAAGTGGATTAAAGGTGGGTGTTTGTGTGGGGACGGGCCATTAAAAAGTCTCACAGCCTGAGGAAAGAAGCTCTTCAGCTTCCTGCTAGCCTTTGCAATCACCAAATTTCAAACCAGTTGAACACCTATGAGAGATTTTTGGAGTGATTTGTTAGACAATGCTCTCCACCTCCACCACCAAAACACCAAGTGAGGGAGTATATTTTGAGGGAATGTTGTGAATCCCTCAAATAAAGCTGTTCTGGGAGCACATTGGGACCCAACACCTTACCAAGATGCCTGTTGTTGGTTTTTCCTTTAAATTGTCACCTGTCTCTTTATTAATGTCATATTTCAGACAACATGTTATGTTACTTTTACTGTCTCTTATTCTGTGCTTCTGCCAGTTTGTTGACTTGTGTATCTTGCTGGGCTGCGACTACTGTGACAAAATACATGGTCTGGGTCCGAAGAAAGCTCTGAAACTGATCCAGAAGCACCGTACTATTGAGAATGTGGTTTTGCACATCAATAGAGAGGTAAATAGACAACCAGTGGAGTTTGTTGTTCTGTCTCTACACTATATTACCATAATATCTAATCAGACCAGAATACCTGCTGCCCTCAGACCCATCCTGTACCTCATCTTTGGAAGTACAAAGAAGCAAGAAAGATATTCTTGGACGGACCACGAACCCCGACTCCTGAGCTCATCTGGACCGAACCAGATGAAGAAGCAGTGGTTGGGTTTCTCTGTCACACCAAACGCGTTAAGTAAGTACTTGTGTTATTCCATAGACCCAACTGATTTCACAGGCTTCTGTAAAATATTGAAATTCAAACAATTTTAAACTCTATCCATGTTGAATTTTTTTTATTTTTTAGGGAGGAGAGGATCCGTCATCGAATGGAGAAGTTCCGTACGGTGCGGGAAAACAGGCGGGAGGAGAGAGAAAAGGAAAAGACAGCAGGACACAGTAAACAGACTCGCATGGAGGACTTCTTTAGAGTAACCAGGAAAAGAGGACAGGTGAAAATTGTAAAATCCTTTTCAAAAATAAATGTGAATTGAACAATTTGAGAACTTGATTAACTGGCTAAAAACACTTAATGATGAAATTAACCACCTCTGAAATGCTTGGATCAACCTTTGACTCAGTTTAACCGTCATAAAGCCTTGAAAATGTGATCTTATGTAGAACTTTCTGTGGTTTGATTTGTCTAAACATTTTGTCTCTCTCTTTTCCTCCAGATTATGGAAACTGCAGACTCTTCAAGCGTCAACAAAAAGAGGCCAAAGTCAAAATAAGCCTGACACCATTTCTGCCTCATTCGACAAAAGAAGGGAGTTGTTTTTATCGGGGTCGACCAAAATGTTTTGGTTTTTCAGCAGCAGTACAGATTGCTAGTAATCAAGGAGACTGATAACAGATGTGTGGAAGCAATGTGCATATTGAGTAAAATTATTATAGCGAAAGAATTGGTTACAAATACATGTAATATTGGATATGATTATGAATCGACCTCTGGATTTTATCTGCCTCAAGTATCTCAAAACATCATGTCCCAGTTTATCCGTTCAGTTTGTCTTGGATTTGTGCCATGAAGCTGTTTTTGCGACACCATTATGCAACACTCTTGTGCTAAAAGTCTGCACTTTTGGACCATCTTTTGACTGAATGGTATTCCAATCATTTTATTTGATTGTCTGTACAATTAAGAATGTAGAAATGTCTGCATTTTCAGAGTTGGATAATGGTTTTACAGTTGCAGAACACTGATATTCATGAAGTGCCTTTTAGTTTTTCACTCAAGAAATCCAAACAGGCGTCTTACAAATCACTCATTTCAAATCTTTGTCCATAGATATGAGCGACAATGCTATAATCTTGTCTGGACAATTTGGTGCGCAACAATTCAAATCACTGAGCACTTCTTCAGTGCATCCAGCAGTTTCCTGCAAAGAGAAGCAGAGCAGGAGGTGGAAGGCCATGAAAGAGAACAGTGTGATCAGTGTCTGGGAGGCCAAAACTGGAGACAGGGGACGTCTCATCGCTAGATATTCAATGAGCACCTGCTGTGCAAAGACTGCCAAGGCTGAGACCAAAAGACTTGAATTTTAAAACATGCACAGAAGTGGAGTAATGCCTTTAAAGAGATAGATCTTTAAATCCATATCTGAAATGCTATTTCATTTTGAAGAAAAAAATGTAAAAGCTATGTATACATTGTATGTTTTGCTTTTTGATATATAATGATGTTTGTCTTTTTTTAATTAAAATAATGTTTGGGTGTATGTGATGTTTTAGATGCAAGCTATATTTTATTATACAGAGTGTCCATAAAGTCTCTTTACTATTTTAAGAATTTTATTACAAAGGCAGTTGATAAGATGTCTTAACCAGATTTGTTTTATTGTAATCAGTGTGTATTAAAGTTTGTAACTAAATTGAAATCGTGTGTTTCAGGTATCCTCTTGGTGAAAGAGGTACTGTTAAATGACCGGTGGATTGGAAGGGATGGGCCGATTCCTTTTTCACCACGTTCACCAGATATCACTCCCTTAGACTTCTTTCTATGGGGCTATGTAAAAGATTGTTTATCGAACAAAGACACGGGACATTACTGACTTGAAGCAAAAAGTTCTGATGCCATTGCCACCATTGATGAGGCTGTGCTGCAGCGAACATGGAAAGAAATCAAGTACAGTCTTGATGTGCTTCGTGCAACTAATGGTGACCATATAGAGGTGTATTAAATGAAGTAGAAAAAACAACCATTGATTACAAAAAAACAAATCTGGTTAAGATATTTTATCAACTGCCTTTGTAATAAATTCTCTTAAAATTGTATAAAGAGACTTTATGGACACCATGGGTTGTTCATACTATGTTTTGTTGATGATTGCCAAATAAGTGTGGGTTTTCATTGAAATAGGAAGCGACACCGACAGATGGCGCTGTTGCCGGTGAGGCCGCTGAGTTTGTCACTTTCCCCGAGTCGAAGAAGTTTAGCCAGTCGCCCAGTCTCCCCGCTAGACCGCTCAGCAAGGTGTCTCCCCGGCTACCACCGCCGCCTCCACCGCTGTCTTACGCGGCAAGTGATCCCTGAAGACACCCGCCCTGCCCCGGGTCCCAAACTTTTCCCTTCCCAGTGATACCAGCTGCTGTTTTTCGGCCATGGCGACGAGCGCGAAGCGAAAGCAGGAGGAGACTCATCTAAAGATGCTCCGGGAAATGACTAGCCTGCCCGCGAATAGGAAATGCTTCGACTGCGATCAACGCGGCCCGACCTATGTCAACATGACAGTGGGCTCCTTCGTCTGCACCACCTGCTCCGGGATCCTGTGAGTTTCCTTGCGCCTCAGAAGTGTTGTATTTACGGTTTGCGGGGGTCCACCGAGGCGCCGCTGTGGGTCCTGTGAGGTCCGCAGCCCTGACTTGGCGGTACCGTTAGCTCGTTAGCTGCAAGCCGGGACAGGTAACGCTACCTTCGGCTCAGCCCCAGAGGCCGCCGGGGAGTGTCGGCAGGTCGGTTTGTTTACAGCAGGGTGATAAGATGTGTTGTTGTAGGGACACTGAGCCGGGTGTCTGAGCGGCTTTACTGCCTCTGTGCTCAAGATTAGCACGGTTCATAAGTGTGGCTAATATTTGAAAACAGTTCGTCTCGGGGGGACCTCCTCTAGTTGTTGAACTTTAACTGGACCAAGGTAAACACACAAACCTTGCCAGATAACAACAGCAGGGTGGGTCTCTGAACTTGGGAAGTAGGTGAAACACTGGGGTAGTGGGTCGTTCATCGCTGCTGTGTGATGAAACCACTTCTTCTTCCTCCTCAGAAATTCGAGGAATTTAGTAATCAAAGCCAGGACTTAGGCAATCTGCTTCCTGTCCACACCCGCTTTAGTTGCTGATATTGAGGCTTCTGCCAATGCTGCTGTCAGTAAGTTACAGGTGATTTCTATTAGTCACATGCTCATATAGTGTGGGAGTGAAATGCAAAGTGACTGTCCCACAAGGTTGTGCAATAACAGAAGACGTGGTGGAAAAACATTACAGGAAAAGTCATAAATAGTAAGGAATACACAGATTGTGAAACTGTTTTTAGTAAGTCTGGGAAGATTCTCAGTCATCTAGGTCAGGAGCTTCAGTAAAAATCAAATAGACTCCTACGATTGTTTTCTTTAACCCTGGTGTTGTCCTGTGGGTCAAAAATGACCCGATTTAAAGTTTGAAAATGTGGGAAAAAAATATATTTTCACAGTGAAACTTCTGATGTCCACATTTTCAACGTTTTTGGGAAACATCTGAACATTTTTTGGTGGAAGAAAATGTTAAAAAAGTTTCTTTAAGAACATTTACAAAAAAATCAACCATGTCATGTTTTGTGAGTCCTCTTAAAGAAAATATGAGAAGTTTTACTGATTATATATGTAATCACTATAGATATTTTTAGGATTTTTTGAAAGATTTTTGCTTATTTTTTTGAAATATTTGCGAGAATTTTCTTGCCAAATTTGCAGGATTTTTTAAAAATTAAACTTTTCAGGAATTATTGGAATTTTTTTCCTGAAGGTTTTGAAATTTTTCGGAGATGTGGGGATGATTTTTTGATGATTTTTTTCAGACAAGGAAGCAATATTTTTGGTGCCCGTAAATGAAGACAACAGGAGGGTTAAGGTGTTGCAAGCATACATACAAGCAGTATTTTAGGTGGACATGCAGTGTTTAGGATGGAGATAATCTTTTAGATTCATATCACTAATAATGATCCAGAACGCAGCAGCTGGGCTTCTTACTGGTTTTAACAGACGGCATCACATCTCCCCTGTTCTAGCTTCCCTCCACTGGCTCCTGGTCTGTTTTAGAATTGATTTTAAGATTTTACTGATCACTACTGGCTATATTTTAGACATGCTAACCCCATACATCCCCTCACGCAGCCTTAGATCCTTGAGTGGGTCCCTCCTAGTCGTTCCAAAGTCGAGGCTTAAATCCAAGGGTGACCAGGCCTTCTCCATCAGGGCCCCGCGGCTTTGGAATGACCTGCTTTGTGAGGAGATAAGGCTCGCTGAATCAGTAAATTCTTTTAAATCACTTCTTAAAATCCACTTTTACACGCTCGCCTTCCAGTAAGGTTCTCTTTTATTTCTCTTTTTATCACTATGTTCTACCTGTCAGAGCAAAGGTGCCATACAAATACAGTTATTATTGTTCTAATATGTGTTAATATTTCAAGTTGTATGGCTTTCTGTCTGTAACATTATTAAGCTTCACAACAAAAGACAGGAGCACATCAGTCAGGACACATGAAATTATGAAATAAACACAAACATTTGAGTATAGACCTTGGAAAACGCTGACTTTGCTTAGTTTTTCTGCAGCATACTGTGATATGAAAAATGCAGGATTTTGTACCAGATGACTTGCACAGCTGTATTAGTGGTGGCTGATGTAAACGATGAAACAAGTTGGTCGCGTTGCCTCGTCTAGTAGCAACAACTGCAGGATGCTGCCGACAGCGTTTTTTCCTTCAACAATCATCCCTTCTGTGGCTGTAATATTTCCATATTTCAGCTTTACTTTTTAGTGTTTCTCTCCTGTTTGTTGCTCATTTTGCCGTGCACTTGTGGAGGCTGCATGTTGGCAAAACCCTTTGTTGTGAATACATTTTTTAAGAAATGACTCGCTGTACTAAAGAGCTGTTCAATGAGGGTAAATTGTGTCACACAGACTTGTCTTGTAAATGAGTCACGGCAAATGAGAACCGTGTGAGTTTTCCTTTTGTTTCTGGCGACAAACAGCAAGTTGTAGCAATGTGAGTATTGTGTATGCACACATTGCGATGTTGATGGTGAACAATACTTTAAAAAAAAGCCTTTACCCTATTGTACCCTTTATATATTTAGATTTTAGTGGTCCTGTTGAATCGTTTTAACAAAGAGTGGCGACTAAGGTGTGAAACTTCTACCATGTAAGTGAAGAACAAACAACACACTATAAAATTTTACATGAATATTCATTTTCTTGAAGTCGGTATCAGTCTATTTACTGAAGTCTTTATCAGCTTTGGACATCTAGACTCCATGATTTGTCATCGTTGGAATCATTTCATTCAAAAACTTATACAAATCAGTTCAGGTTTTCATTGAGAATATGTGTTTATTGAGCGAAGACACTTGTAGTAGCCTGTCTCACTGGTGTTTCTTGCACACGTCGTCATAGATTCACAACTAACTTATTATTTTTCACGGTTAACTTTGCTATACTGGTGTGTTTCATGTCTCTGCTCTGACAAAAATCAGATATTTTTTCCTATACAAGCAGTCATTAATTCACTCCATTTTTAACAGAGTTTAACAGAGGACACAAACTGCTGCACCTTTCATTGATTAATGTGTTAATTTATCAGCTGTTTCACCTTAATTACATACAGGTGATTTCAACTGGGGTTTATACGTCCTATTTACAGCATATTTGTGTGTTACAGTTTGTATATACTTACTGCTATGACCACACAATTATTTATTTAGTCATTTATAGCTATATTTATTCTCGATGGATTTTTTTTCTTATCATGCATCTGTAGGTATGTAGTTGTGAATTCATGCTGGGAGTTCTTCATTGTGATTTGATGTTTTTAAAATGATATCTCCTGAAAAGAGCTGTTTAGGTCTGTAATTTTTATTGACAGTATAAATATATAAAGATATTATCTGCTACAAGTGTCATCAGACTTGGGTCAGTTCTTATCATATTGGAAGTCGTAAATATTTCTGTTTTAACCTATGGCTTTAATTTGATGTTAGGTTTGCAGTTACAAGCCTTAAGATTTAAACTGTAAACATTATGTCTGTGGAGGACGCTTCCCTGTGATTGTTTGCTGTTCTGCATTTTAGAAACGTGTGTCAATGTGTCGCTCCGTATCCCAAATTTTACGTTCTCGTGGTGGATGCATTCACATTGAGAAGAAAATGCAACTTCTGTGGTTTGGTTTGGGTTTTTGTTTGCTGGTTTCGTGTTACCTAAACAGCGCTGAGTCCTGCTTCTCTTGTTCTTTAGCTAACGTATACCTCCTCCACCCACAGGCGAGGACTGAATCCCCCACACAGAGTGAAGTCCATCTCTATGACCACATTCACACAGCAGGAAATTGAGTTCCTACAGAAACACAGCAATGAGGTATCCTGCACACTGCACAACGAAAGCTCAACGCTGCATTTCCCGTTGTTCACTGCTTTATTCTTTGCTGTGGCTTGATTTAATAGTAGCATCAGGGTATTTTTTTGAGTTCTGCCTTGTCAGCTTATTGGCATTCCTTTCTCTCTACTTTTTCTCCCATTGCTTGCCATCCCTTCCCCCCTTCCCTTTACTTTCTCTCACCTCTCTCTCGCTTTCTCTCTCTCTCTCTCTCTCTCTCCCGACTCTGCCACCCCCCCACCCCAATGCTCTCCTTACCTCCCACTCTCCTCATTCCTGTGCCCCCTGTAGGTCTGTAAACACATCTGGTTGGGCCTCTATGACGACAGGACATCAGTTGTTCCAGATTTCCGAGAACCACAGAAAGTAAAAGAGTTCCTCCAGGAAAAATACGAAAAGAAAAGATGGTAACTTCAACGTATTTTTCTTCTGCGTTTGATGATAGTTGAAAGAGTAAAACCTGATGTTCTGTACCCTGTGGATGCATATTGCCTAAAGGAATAAATGGTTGCATAGAAACATATTTTTACGTGGTTGCAAACTTTAAATAATGTTTTTGGAGAGGCAGTAAATACTCCATAGTGCACAGAGCTTCTGCAGATCACTGAGTAATGCTGGCTTACTTCTATCAGCTGTGATGGAAAGAGAAATCTGCTGAGAGTTAAATGTTACTTTTGCCAAAAACCATTTAGCAGTTATGGACTTGGTTAACCATATGTTTCAGTTTGATAGCACACTCTTCATTGTCCAAGACATTTTTTTAAGTCAACGTGTCATTTTCCGGGTTTTGCTGCAGAGTTTGTGGGGGGAAAAAAAGCACAAATGTCAAACACTCCTGGAGTTTTCAGAAAGGCCCGGTTGAACCAGAGAAAACTGTTCCCCTAAAATAATTAAGTAAATCAAAATTTTCGCAACCATATAACAAAAATAACGAAAATGCAATCTTTTTTTGAAAAATAATATTTGTTGCATGTTTACATTGGGCTTCAGTGAGATTGTGTCATTAAAGTAACTGTCAGTAGCTGTATCTGTCAGGACTAAAGCTTGTTAAAACAAGCTCCGCGAGGTCCATGTGGCTCTGTGGGGACAAATTGTGTCGTTTTAGCAGCCACGCCCCTTCTCAAGTGGAAAAATTTCACGTCACGCACCTCCAGATTTTTCAAACAGACACGCAGAAAGCTGGTGGAAGAACATTTGCTCCTAGCAGCAGAAGTTCAGAAATACAGGCATTTATACGATTCATCACGCAGAGATCACCATGACAACCAGGTTATTAACAATTCATGGTGTGAAATTAAAACTTACTGTTGAAATGCAACTAAGTGGTGTGAACGATGGCAAACTTCTACTCTAGTTTAGTGCTAGATTAGACTAGTGTAGACGTGTGTTTGCAATACACTGCCCCCTGCAGTTTGGGAGCAGACGCTGCATAAAGTATAAAGTCACACAGTCTCTCGAGTGGATTTCCAAGTGTCTCATTTCCGTGCAACTCGTTCGTGTGGAAAGCATAACCCAGCCTTAAGTGCGTTTGTTCATTCGTGCTGTTGCTCATTCCTTGAACTCCCAGGTATGTCCCTCCAGACCAGGCTCGAGCGGTAGCAAGCGTCCAGGCCTCTGTGTCCGGCTCCTCAGCGAGCAGCACCGGCAGCACCCCAGAAGTCCAACCCCTCAAAACCCTGCAGCTCAACAAGACCCCGCTGCGCCAGGTAAGAGAAGTGCACCCGAGCCCCGTTCACTCCACAAAATATCCCCTTTGACTCCTTTTCATTGTGTTAAATTTCTCTCTCGCCCAGTCTCCAGGGCTAGGCCGTTCCCAGGCTCACAGTGCTGCCCAGGAGAAGAAGTTCGACTTGCTCTCAGACCTGGGAGGAGACATCTTTGCTGCTCCACCCGCTCAAACTGCCAGTTCTACCAACTTTGCCAACTTTGCACATTTTCCCAGCCAGTCAGGTAAGATTCCTTTAAGGCGTCCCAAAAGGTCAAACAGTTTGTCTTGTTGTTACCTCACGCATTTCCCCTGTCATTTCGTTTTATTTCCACATTCACTGTCTTACTTTTTCCTTGTGTGACTGCAGCACCTCAGGGTAATTCAAATACCAACTTTGCCAACTTTGAGGCATTTGGAAACACTGCAATTCCATCCCATCTGAGCACGTCACCTCCCTCAAAGTCCTTTTCATCAGGTACCACCCTCCCCACCAGTGTCTTCCCTCCATCGTATCCACACATACTCACCCTCACCTCACTGTTTATTTAAAATTCATTTTACTGTGTTAACAAGTGGTGTAGCAATCTGTGGCTCCGGAATCCGTGATATGTACGGATCACGTTTCAGTACACGTGTGAGCTGTAGATTGATTGCAAAGTTCAACCGTCTTAGTGTAAGAAATAGTTTTACTGCTGTTGTTACATTTTACTGGACACCCTGAGAGCACAGTTGTCCACCATCACCAGTATCTTGTCTTGCAAATTTAAAGAAATATCTGCAATAAATTGTAGCTGGCCCTGCTCTACCTCTCCACTAAATTTCATGAGAGTAGGCCTGGTGGTTTTTGCATAATCGTGCTTACAGGCAAACAAATGATGCTGAAAGCGTAGTTCATACTCAGGCAGGAATCATTTCTTAAATGTTGATGTCGTGTTGCCGTGACGAGCTGCACAGCAGTTGTGTGGTCAGATGAATGGTGCATGTTAAGAGTGACCGTCTTGTCTGCTCTCTCATTATTTAAATTAATAATTTATTTCTGATAAACTGATTCGATCCCCGACTCAAACGCTGTGATACAATCCAAACTGTGAGTGTTGTGACCCGTTGCAGCCCTACTGTACACTGGGCTGCCCTTTCTCTCTCCAGCAAAGGATTCTCTGGTCACCACTACTGTTGTTGCTAAGCAACCATGAAAAAGCTTTGTGGAAGCACGTTTCTCATGGATAAGATTTTAAAGGCTTTTAAAGTCATGCTCAGCACAGTGAGCACTAATTTCTGGCCCATTAGAAGAGCCATGAACTCATCAGTGCGTCTTTTTAATCTGAATTAATCGGAGACAGTCATCTGAATAGGGCCTGTGACGGCGGACACCCAGTGGGCATTTTAAGTATTTGGGTGTGTCTGTATGCTTATGGCCATTGATGTTTGAATAGCTTTTTTTCCCCAAATATTTGTTTAAAGGGGGAGGAGTGCCAATTCCGTCAATGTCTAGTGCAGTCGCTGCCCACTCTCAGACGGGGAGCTGCACAGAGGACCGCTATGCTGCTCTGGCTGAGCTGGACAACGAGCTCAGCTCCTCTGCTTCGGCCTCTACAGGAGCCAATGTGCAAGGGTGAGAGACTAGCAGACACACATGCTGCAAACAGTTCATTTCCTACACTTAGTCCTTCTGCAAACATGCATGAATACTCTGAAGACAACATGACTTTGATGAATGAAGTGTTCAGTGTTTGTTGAATAATGTTCCTCACAGGATGTGTGTGAAAACATGTATGTTATATGGGTTGATTGATGCCTGTCGTGTGCTTAGCATTTTGTCACGTCATTTTCTTCACAGGAACCTGTTTGGACCAGCGCTCGGTTCATCACCAGCTCAGAATCCGCCTGTGTTACCCAGCATGCAGCCTGGCTTTGGAGGTGGCCGTAGTGATTACTGCTACACTGAGGCATACAGAGCGAAAATACATTTTGGTACATTGCTTTTTTTTAAAGACTCATTTTGTGAATTTCTTCCATGTAGCGGTCCCATCCACAAACCCTTTTGTTGCTGCAGCCATTCCTCCAGACATGGCCACCAACCCTTTTCAGACCAATGGCAGAGCTCCAGCTGCAGGTGTGTGTGCTCATAAAGTCTGACGTACTTAATCCTTTTTTACTTAGACATCTATGTTATTTTGATGTAACCCAGTTACATTGTCAGTAGTTTTGTGATTTTTTTCCAAAGTGTCTAGAATTTACTCCTCCTTGTGTGTGTGTGTTTGTGTGTTGTGGGTATGTGTGTACATCCACTGCACACACATGCCGTGTGTGTCTCGTAGCCTCGTTTGGTACTGGCTCTATGAGCATGCCCGCCGGCTTTGGGAATGCGTCTTCCTTCTGCCTCCCGACCAGTTTCAGCGGAAACTTCCAGCAGCAATTCCCCGGCCAGGCCCCCATCCCTTACTCTCAGCCTGGGGCCTATCACCCTCAGTCTAATGGTTAGTGGCCTCCCACGTCCCTCTGTCTTCTTACCCTGTTGCACCTGTGCAGTACCTGTCAGTGATTTAGGGGCATCTCCTGCCTTTTCTGATCACCTTATTTATACAATGGCCCACTGCATTAAGAATTGAGATGAAGATTTCGTAAATTAAAATGACTTATCAGTGGCAGCTACTGCACAGTGATTAAAGGTTGCATTTAGGGTGCAAAGCTTTAGGGTTCTGCTCTGGTCCGAAAACACAATGACAAATCACACATTAAGGCTCTGTTCGTACCTGAATGCAATCTGATGTGCTGGGGCTTGGCTCTCATTGATTTTTTTTTTTCCTCCTCTTTGCAGTTGTAGTCCCTCACAATTTAAAAAATTGTCATAATTTAAGTTGTAAAATGGATGTTTGTCTTTACCTTATCTTTATGGTGAGTTGATATAAATATAGCAGTGAAATAAAACAGAACTCCAAGCTGTTTGCACTGCTGTTTTCTCTACTGCTGGAGAGGGCACACTCAGTCTATGTAAATCATTTTCCCTTTATCGCCCATAGGCCCTGCATTCCCAGTCTATGGCCAGAGCAAGCCGTCGATCACACCCTTTGGCCAGCCCATGGCTGTCCCTGGCTTGTCCAATAACCCATTCATGGTGAGTATACGTTGTCTTTTGTTTCCCCGACTTCTTGAAGAGCTATGTCAGGGTAATATAACAAGTAAACAAAGCTATTTCACAAAAAGCTTTTCCAATTACGACATTTAATTTAATCCTTTGACGCCTACTGTCGCAAATTCGCAACATACCTCTTTCATTCAGACTGCAGCTGAGACAGAGCATCCATTCCCTCAGTGCCGGTTTGTACATATTCAATACGTACCTTGGAACCTTTTGCAAGCACTGGTTTCTTGTAGGACTGGTCGGAGTGAGACCTAGTTATTATTCATCTGTTAGTATTATTATTATATTTATATGTTCTATGTGTAATAGATAAATGAACAATCTCCATTTATTTTAACACCAGCTGGAAAGCAAAAACACACCAACAAAATGTTTTATTTAATTATAAATAAATTCAGGCGTAAAGAGGTTAAAGGGAGGTATGTGTTTTCTTCAGTGTTTTAAATCTCAACTCCTTTTTTCAGGCGGGGGCTCCAGCCGGCTCGTTCCCTTCAGGAGCCTCTTCCACCAACCCTTTCCTGTAGCACAGCTCCCGGTCTTCGCCACCAGAGGGCAGCATGCAGCACATATTCAACACTGTTTCCGTCACGCAATTAGTGGCAGTACATTTCGTATAAAAAAGACTTCTTTTTTTTTTTCATAAAAAGTTTACAACACTATGAAGGAGTACAAAGGACTATATTGAAGACTAAGGGACTGTTATGGGGGGAAATGTGCTGTTTGGACTATATACAATACATTATATGCTTTTTATTTTTTGTTTATGACTGTAAGCTCTGTGCATATCACCATTTGTAATCACAACTAAGTACATGTTATGTATAACAAAGGACTGAATTAACAAGGGTGAGTATACACACACCTTGTGGAAAAAAACCACTACAAACTATCTACGTAGGTAAGGGTATACATTTTAAGATTATTAACAGGGTTCCATCCAAATCTGCAGTCTGTGGTTTGAAGCAGCCACAATGACAATGCAGTTGTGTCATTTGCAAAAGGGATTTCTTTTTGTTATTTTAAGCTTATTGCTACTATACTGGCACTAAGGAGTTTCCTTTATTAACGTACAAATCCAGAGTGCTCTTCCTAAGAGACATAAGTTGCCTATAACCGAAAACAACCAAACCCACATGTTTTTAGAGCAGGTGGACGGGACACAGCACTGATCCTGGACTATTAGTCATCTGCTTAAGTATTGCTAATATCTGTGAAATTGTGCAAGCAAAAATGGGCTCAATTTTGAAACCAAGTGCAGCTCTTTGAATATGAGACCAGCAGGGACTAGAGATGTTTTTAGCCTGACAGGTAAAGGGACAGGCATGTCTGTTAGAGCACAAATGGAGGAGAGATGAGAAATGCGGGTGTTGAGATCGTTATTTCTTAATCCCGCTATTTTGCTTAATCGATAAAACATTGGTAAAAGTGTTTCATATACTCTAATAACCTCACTTCTTCTGTGCGGAGATGTCAGAAGAGCATATTTCAGATATTCACTATATTTTATGAACATGGTAGAGACAAAAGGAAAGACTGTTAATGAAAGATTCAGGGTTGTGGCGGGGATCCAAATTGGTTTACCTCAAAACAAAGTAGTCTGTCACGTTGTTGTAGACTACGTGGCCTTTAGACAGGAAGCACAGGTTGACACCATCCTGTCTGGAAAAACCTTGCAACTTAAAATAATACGCCTATTAGCGGTAAGTTATGTTCTATTTACCCTTGATGTCTGTCCTCTTCTTTGCCTTGTTATTGAAAAACCTTTGAAGAGGAAAACAGAATGAGGAGAAACATTGACCCAGTTTGCTAAAAATAAGGCAAAGGAAACGAACATTAATTCAGGGACTGTTACGTTAATGGATCCGCCTGGGACTCAATCGTGCCACCCATAACTAACAATGAATTTGACAATGTGTTTCTTGTCTTTACAAGAATAGGTAAGTAAATGTGTACATATATAAATATATGTATAAATAAATTAAATGATTTTTAACTACAGTTTTTGAGTTTGCTTAATGTCTTTTATAATAGATCTATGTTCCTAAAACTAATCAGCACTAATACCTAAGGTGTGCAATTAATCCAGCCCTTAGCAATGTTGGAAACTTTCAGCAAGTAAGTTTTACAAATATCCTCATCTAATTGATGTCAGTTTGAGCAAATGTGTTTTAATGACAGTATCTCAGGAACTATTAAGTAGAAATGCCTGAAAATGTCATTGTCCTTTCTCATTAGGCCATTGATTCTGAATCTGTAATATTTGACTAATAGATCAAGTAGTCTGATTATGGATGAATTTATTTACAAAAAGTGATTATGGAAAGTCCCATCTTTGAGGACACATTAATGAGAAAAGAAGAGTTTTGGAGTTTCAAAAATAGTAGTCTAAATATAACAAAACAAACAAAATACATCACTTTAGGATTGGGAATTTTCTTTAAAAATTGCACCAACTGTCATTTGTAATTGACTATTTAGGAAAAATGAACAAAAACAGCATATGCATAATAATTTGGAGCACAGTGTAGACTGCAATTAGACAACATACAGTCATGAACAAAAATGTACATACGCTTGTAAAGGTCGCCTTCCTGTTACATGCACTAGTGTGTAAAATTAATTCCTTATTATAATTTATTTGAATAAAATTTCGATTTTGTAAATGGAAAAACTAAAACTAAGAATAAAATAAATCGCAAAATTAAAGATAAAAAATATATTAAATTAAAAAAATACAATAATAATTTAAAAATATATTTTTAAAAAGCATAAAATGCTGAAATATAAAAATAAAAACATAAATAATTTCTTCAAATAGATAAAGAATACTTTCTCTTCAGTTTGCACTCGGACTTTTGAACTAACTGAAAGTCTCGTTTCCATGACAACACCCAAACTTTGTCATGGCGTCTCTGCTCACAGACCCGTTGTTTGAAATCTCTGGACGGGGTCCTGCACCCAACAAGAACTATTATCATCTCTCTCTCACCAAGTCAGACGTGAGTAATGATTTTTTGATAAGACCTGTTCTTCACACTATCCGTAAAAACTGTGTTTTTTGTTACGCCGGCCTCTTCTTGTTAGCTACGGCTCGCTAAATTAAGCTACTAATAACGGTTATTTAACGTTAGCTAAACTCGCTGCAAACGCACAACTTGGATGATTAGCGGTTGGCAAGTTAGTAGTTTAATATCAGCATCTGCTTGCTGACAGGTAATAATTAGTTTTTAAGTGTAAGTCATTCAGATACACCTCTAAAATGTATAGTCTGAATCAGTTTC
This sequence comes from Acanthochromis polyacanthus, assembly GCF_021347895.1. Classification (NCBI taxonomy): domain Eukaryota; kingdom Metazoa; phylum Chordata; class Actinopteri; family Pomacentridae; genus Acanthochromis; species Acanthochromis polyacanthus. The sequence continues at coordinate 30,385,672 of NC_067121.1, forward strand.
CCGTTACTTGCTATGTTTACTATTAACTCAGCTGACTCGCTGGTCATCCTAGCCAGTGTTTCTCTCCTATACTGACTGTCTTCTGTGGAATGTGTGTGCATTTGTTAAGCTGAACTGATGTCTTTATTATGTCTGAACACTCTTGAGGATTTAATAAAAAAGTGCATTCAGGCAAAAGGTTGTGTCTTTTTATAGCTGGGTGTCAAAATATGTCTAACCTGTTACACTTTGACTGGTCATCTCCAGGTGATCTGGAGATGGTGGAAGATATCTGCCAGAACCGTGGACCGCTACTCCAAACCTGGGGAGCTGAGGGAGACTCACCAGGACTTCTTGGATGACACTGGGCTGCATAGTAAGAACTTGATATTCAGTCCTGTGTGTACAACTCACTACATAAGTCTTGTTCTCCTCTCAATCTTTTGGTTTGCCATTTGCGTTTTTCCTTCGCTTGAGTGCAAGAGAAGCTAAAAAAAAAGGCAATTTATAACTGGAAAAAATAGTAGGCCTTTTTAACCAAAGATAAGTCACAGAAGAACCAGAGCAGTAAATAACGAAATCATCAATGTTTCATTTACCTGATTCAGTTTCAGGGTTGTAGTATTGTACATGTTTTCACACTGTCTTGGTTCACTGGGAATCTTAATTAGAACAGATTATTAATCTAACTCTGAGAATATGAAAAAGGTCAACTTCTGCTATCTTATCATATGTGCCTACACAGTGAGCAGAAATAGTTAAATGCAATTCATGTGGGGTTTTAAAATACTTTTTCTTTAATCCATTTTTTTTCAACAGACAATTGAACAAAAACAAACAAACAAAAAAAACATGTTGGATTGCCATGCCTCTACAGTTTTGTCTCTGTATTATTAGTGTAGTAGTCCTTATCCTGTCATTGGTGAGTAGATGGTCCATTTCTCCCGTTTTCCTTGGCATTGGTCTTCTTGAGTCCTTATCTTATGTGTCAGCTGTTCCACAATGTATATTTCATTCACAATTTTCAACCAGTTAGCTTGTGCTGGTGGATCTGGCATATACCACTTTCTTGTGATTGCTTTTTTACACGCTGCCAACTCAATTCATGTGGTTTTAACGTTGTCAATTACTCCAGTCATTTCCTGATGTGAAAAGAATTGATTACAGTGATCTGTAAATTGTGTGTTTTTGTGGCTCCCTACGGTTATGTGGAAAACGCTGTGAATTCTTAGTGGTGTTGGCGATTTCTATTGTGTCTGACGTTAAAAAGGAAGTTCATATTCTGTTATTAAGACAGACTTACGAACGTTTTATTGAAACGGAGGCAACTTGTAACTGGAGGACCTAACGTGCGCTTTTTACGAAGGACATTTGATATGTCAGAGTAGAAGAAGCACTGCTGTAAATAATGAAGTCATTGGTTGTTGTGTTTCATTTACTTGATCCAGTTTCAGGTTTGCAGTATTGTGCAGGCTTTCACGCTGCCACACTGTCTTGCTCCACTGGGAATCCTAATTAGATCAGATTATTAATTTAACTCTTTGGTTTTCTCAGAGTGATCAGTTAGGATGTGAGAAAGGCTATCTGCTTCTGTGTCATATGTGCTTAAAGAAGTGAGCAGGAATATAATCATTGAAGAGAATACAGTTAATGATGGCTCAGCTCCATCAAGTGGCACATTAAGTCACAGCGGCTAACCAGCAGACACAACAGCTGGACCCTAGACCCAGCTTACCTACATGGAATTTATTTGGTTTAACGTTATCAGTTATACCAGCGGTTTCCTGCCAGGATATGAAAAAAGTTGATTACAATCATCTGTAAATTGTATGTTTTTGTGGCTCCCTGTTGTTACATGGAAGGGTTGATTAAAACCGGGGTGCCTCTCACCCCATTCAGGACTGCTTTTGAATATCCTTAAAAAGTTATTAACTACTATTGAAGAACTTGGAAGTTCATATTGTGTTATTTATTTAAAAAAAACTAAACAAAACATACAGTTCCTCTGGATATGTCCATATCATCAAACGTTTAATCAAGCTTTGATAACTGCAGATTGTTACATGTCACATAATTTTTAGTGCATTCTGTTGTGTGCTTTTTACAATTTCTTTTGTTGTAGTGCTGAAAGCGTTGTTTCATATTCAGATATGTCATGTAAATGTAAGAACAATCCGAATGCTTGAATGTGCATGACAGATTATACTGGGCTTCCTCCCAGGTGAGGTCAGAATGGTTTTTGGCCATCGAATCCTGCAGTATGCCAAATCTTTGTGCCAAGGACATTTTGATTATCTGGAGCGCCTGTCTGATCCCTTACTTCTTCGGATAATAAATTATCTCGAGCTTGAGGATATGGGTCAGCTTGGACGAACGTCTCGCAAGTTCAAGCAGGTGAGAGACGAATAACTTAAATAAACTGCATCCTAAGATTAGCCATATTTACATCTGTTATTTAAGGTTTCATTATTTGGTGTTTTGTCTTTTGTCCGTCATTGTACATCAGCAGCTCATAATCTTAAAGTAATACTCTATTCTAAGATTCTTTTAATGATTTTAAAAGTGCATACATGCAACAAAAGGAGCACCTGTATTTCGTGTAATATTCCTCTCACTTTTCTCTTCTGCTCCTCAGTTATGTGGGTCAGAGGAGTTTTGGGAGCAGGCAGTGCGGCGGCGCTGCAACACCGTTTCAGCTGATGTGGCATCTCTGGCACTGGAGGTGGGTTGGCGCCACATCTTCTTCACCAGCAAGTTACAGCTGCAGAAGCTGATCAGCCGCAGGAGACTGAAGACCGAGGCCGAGACCTAGTGAGGATTATTCAGTGTAGGATGGATGGACAATGTCTCTTTTCATTAAACTGTGCCTTTAATCTGAAATAGTGCCAGTGTTCCACATATAGCAGACAAAGTATAACAAAATCGATAAAATATAAGGACCATTGATAACTGTAAGTCTAAATTTAGGCCATGATTGATGTTTATGTTAGATACATTTTTAAAATGTTTGCAAACATGAGTTTAACTATTGCCTAAAGATGATTAAGATTGCCTTGAGTTGGATTTTCCTCCAACATGCTTAGATACTTATTGGTCACATGAGTGAACAAGAAATATCACTAAAACTGCAACTGTTATAATAAAGTGTAAAAAAATGCTTTTTGGGAAGCACATACAAGCATTCCCTGAGGTATGAGGGTACCAACACTTCTGGTCATGTCCATAAGTGGATTATGTTACATCATGATCTGGATTCCCGGAAGACAACAGATAATGTCTGTGAGTTTTGATGGGATTATGAGTGTAGTGCACACAGACAAAAGTCCCCTAGGGGGCACAAGCTGCTAGTGCTAATGGCACATTATCGTTGTTGCCTCTGCTTTCCCATCTCATTCAGTTTACCTTTGCCCTACTCAGTGTTCTTATGCTCCAGGTGTGTGCAGATATGTTGGAGGTGACTACCAGCCATTATGGTGTGGCTGGTTTTGTTGTTACTACTGCTTTGTTGCTGAGTTATTTTCAGGGTGTTTAAACATCTTTCTGTCTGTCTGAGGACACATTTGTCTGATAGTGTTGCAGCGATATATATAAAAGATGTGCAAGTGTCTGGAGGTTTTTCATGTGTATGTTTAAACAAAAGGTAGTCTTGTTCTGAAGTCAATTTTCTGAAATGACAGACAAGCAATGATTAAAGCTATAAACAAAGGTGAACCTCAGGCAGAGATGAGGTAGAAGTGAGCAGCAACTGCCTGTGCTACTGGCCTCCTCTGTGTTTTCTTAAAGGCATTTTTCAGCACAATTCCCCGTTGTACGTTGTCTGTGCTGGTGACTCTCCTAAATAGTTTTCTGTTTGCCTTGTCTCTAGATGCCATATTTGTCAGGGTAAGGAGTTCCTTTAACTGCTTGTACTGTCAGACGGATGCAAGATCTGCAATTTAGCTACTGACAGTACTGGCCTACACTTGTTCAGATCTTCAGATCTTTCAGGGATTCCAAACCCTTGTGTCCACAGACTTTGCACAGTTTAAGTGACCAGGATTCTAGCTCTCTCTGATTTGGGGGCAACATTGTTGAACCTGAATCTCTAAATCGAGCATTCCTAACCAACCTGCTCTAGGTGGAAGCCTGACCAATCTGTGCCTACTCACTGCCAGATGGTAATCCTGCAGTGAACTCATTTCCTTTCATCACCTGAGGGTTCACCACACATATCCTCAGATCTAATAAAACACTTGCCAAGTCAAACACTGACCTTTGATTCATTAAGCACCTGCTCATCGTCCAGTCTTGGATCAGGGAGGTGTGTTGTTCCCATCACACACCTGTAGCTGTGTTTTGACTTGGGGAGGATTGGAATCTTCTGGTTTCTGTGAGATCACCTGATTTAGCCCCTTTCAGCACCTGACTTACTTTACTGCAATGCTAATATGTGCAAACAGCAGTCCGTTTGCAGCCTCTCCACCTAAAAGCACTGTGGGAGAGAGGAAAGCCTTCCCCGACATCAAATTTAGATTTAACGTCTTGGCCTAGGCCAGCTTTGGATCCATCTTTTTATGTAATTGTCTTGTACTTACATGTGTTTCAAGTCCTCCTTTACATAAACTGATATTTTAACAAACCTCTCCTGAGGCTTGCTGGGAAAATAACAGAATCCTTCAGACACATTGCAGCTTCATAGGTGCCGCATAGGACTGTTTTTAAATTAAAACCTGTTCAATGTGTTTGATTTGCAAGCACCGCCAGAAAAAAGAAGTTTAACATCTTCCCAGCCTTTGCTGAGTTCCCTCTGCTCTTCTGAGAATATTTTCTGTCCACTGATGCTTATTGTGGAAAGGATGCCGTGAGAGGATTGAGTCAGACTACGTAAAGACCACATTATGGACCATGTGAGAGACAGAACGCTCTGCTCATCTTAACCTTCACTGTCTCCTCAGGAAAAGCTAATCGTCCCAAGGTTAGGCTGGTTAAAGATCAAGCATCAAGACATGAGAAGATGAAACATTTAAAACAGAGTAAAGAAGAGTAATATAAGCTACTCTTATATGTATAATTTCTCATCATATCTTTGATTCTACCTTGTTACAACTGTTTTGCTTATCCCATAGTCCCATATTTCAGTTGGTTGTAACTGGTGCCGTAAATATTTTTCCAGTAAATGCATTTATTATTAATGAACCCTCCATGATTGTTCCATGGATGAACAGAGATTCTCTGTTAAGTAAAGAGGAATCCTATAGAGTGAGTGAACTTTCAGCTCAACTTTCTCTGTCATCCGTAACCCAGTAAAAGGTGAAGCCTGTGGCCTCTTTTCATCCTCACAGGAGGCTTAAGTACTTCACTGACACTATGATCCATTTAGGACATGACTGACTTGATATTTATGGCAGGTGTCTTTAACTGGCAAGGTGGCTCTTTCTTTATATTTTGAGGAGTTTTCAAGGGTAGTTGGTTGAAATATTAGTAAATGATATGTGTGCTGAGCTAAGGTTCTTTGCTACTGCTTGTATTTCTATTATTTCCTAAATTTCCACAGTGTTTCTCTTTATTGTTTTCATTGATTACTATGGCTTATGTTTTTCTTAAAATATTTCCCCTTTTCACACTAGCTGATCTGTGTGGGCGTCTTCCTGGGGCTTTGCTAGTCAAAAGTTCTGAGATTGGAGCGCTCTGACGGCAAGCAAAGCCCTTGATCTTCTACAGGGCACTGACAGCTTGAGACCATTTGAGAAAGGATTAGCTAATATTATCCGAGATTTATCTTACTGAATTAGCCTACATCACCATAGCTCTAGTGTGGCGTCACTGCCAATAGCAACAAAGGGAGCAAAATGCCAGTTCATCATAATAAATGGGAAAATATTAAGTCAAGTGATGCAACTGTGAAATGCAAATGCTGACTTAAGACACATGAAGTACACATGCATTTTCTATTGCTGTCTAATACCAGAATGGCCGTATGACAGGACAACAGATTAACACAGATAGTAATGTAGCCCAGTTTAAAAAAAAAAAAACTGTGTTTGCCTAATATCTATTAACTTTTCCTCCCTTGTGCGTACAGTATCACCGTTGGGTATTAACGGTATCACAACTTGTTGGTTTAACCTGAGCCTGTCACATGATCGGGGTCATACACTTCAGGCTCTTATATAAATCTGTAGAAAGCAGCTCTGGTGCCAAACTAAACTGATCCTCTGAATCTCTGTGTTAATTGCTGCAAAGCCACATCAGGAATTTAGAAAGTGGAAACATTTATGTGTTTGTTTGATGGTAAGATCTTTTTTTTGTTGCTCAGTGACTGAAAGATGCAGAATAAACATTGAAACCTGTGCAAGACTAAAGGGTTTGAGATATTAATGACACCAAAGACATTTTTATGCTTTATAACTCATGCAGCCAATAATATACATGCATTACTTTTCAATATGCAAAACATTGAACATTTTTTTTGTGATTCCCACGTATCCCCAAACAACACTTAATGTGCAACTAGTGATGTGTATTTTAAATAAATGTTTAAAAATTTGCATATGACCCATCAAAACATTTTTCTAAAATCTAAGAATGAATACTTAAGAAACACCTGTATAACCCCATTAGTACTTATTCACAATTTTATGTAAATACCAAACATTACTGCCTCTCTCCATGTTCTCACAATGCTCATAAAAAGAAACCCCAACAACCACAGGCTTTTTTTTTTCTTAATGCTGTCTCCCTCTTTCCAGAGAATGTCTCATTGATTTTTGATCTTTTAGTACCACACCATTTAATGCATAGTCAACAGAACCCACTGAACCACCAGTTAGACTGCTGAACACCATGAACAAATATAGAGGGCTACAAAGCCTCTTAAGGCAGAGCCCGCTTACGATTCCCTTTCTGTGCACAGCATCCTTGAATAGACCACACAAAGATCCTTAAGCCAAAATCCCTCCCTGGTATTTAATTCTAAATGAGTAATTACTGGGTGTGTCAGTGTGTCTTAGGTTTGCAGGTAGGTTGGGTGAAGGAGCTCATTTGCACGCTGGCTTTGAAGCGAATTGCACACACACATTTTTAAAGTAAGAGGGTATCCGTGGGCAGCTGCTGAAGAACCCAGTCACTTAGGGGGGAAAGACCACATACAGCCGCCAAGATGTGTGACATGGGGGGACTGGATAACCTGGTGGCCAACACGGCCTACCTAAAAGCCCAGGGTGGTGATGACAAGGAGATGAAAAAGCGCCGTCGGAGCTTGTCTCTCCCCAAGCCTGAACAATGTGCTGCAGTACGAAGTTCCATCGAAAAGGACTTTACGTCAATTTGTGAACGGCAGCCTGTTGGCAAAAAGTTTTTCCGTGAGTTCCTTGCAAGTAATGCAGATTTTAAGCTTGCTGCTGATTTCCTGGATGAGTTTTATGACTGGGATCTGGCTGAAGGTCCATCGAAAGACAAGGCACGCACAGCCATCATGAACAAGTACTGCAAGCCCGACTCCAAGAACTTCATGTCCTTTCTTACTGGAGAGTCTCTGGAGAAATGCAAGTCAGTCACAGATGCCAACTTTGAAGAGGTGATGAAAAGCAAGGTCCAGGATGGTGTAAGAGAATACCTGAAAGACAAACCCTTCACAGACTACCAGGCCAGCCCATTCTTTGATAAATTCCTCCAGTGGAAAGAGTATGAGAAACAACCCATCAGTGACAAATATTTCTACGAGTTCAGAACTCTGGGAAAAGGAGGCTTTGGAGAGGTAAGTGTGCCAATGCAGCAACATATACTTGTAAAAAAACTCTTTTGAAAGATGTGCTTTTAACAATTAATCTTTCAACATTGACTTTAGTTGCAGGAGTTTCCTCAGATTAGATAAAATGCAGTGTCTGTTCAGTTCTTTGGGAAACCTTAAGATATAGACATGTATTTGTTTTGAAGCATAAAAAAATATAATCGCAAAGATTTATATTGTCTTAAGCTGTCTATACAGACATGTGCCAGACAGTCATACCTCTTCATGCAGAACATAAAAATATACAAATCACCAACTAAGAAAGCAAAATGATTCACCAGAAGATTGTTTCAAAGTCATCTGTTTTAAGAGGCTTTTAAAGACTGCATATTGACTGCAATATGTGTGGTGATTTCAGGGACAGAAAATAACAACAGAGGCTTTTGTGAATGAAATACGTTGTTGACATTGATAGGGGATATCTGAAGAAAATCTAAGTAACAATGGCATGCTGTCATGGCTTAGGCTAATAGCATCAGGTGCAAATACAGAGGACCTACAGTTGATCCCTGAGGAACCTGTTTTCTGAGTCAAGTTCTTAGCAACATGATTGTATAGAAAGATTTAGACGTCTGTCTTGCTAGCTATCGTGTTCATTCAAACAACTTTGGATGTTGTTGCTATAATGTAATCAGTATCTGGTTAACAGCCTGTTTCTGGTCAACTGGCAACAATCAATCTGCATATACTGTGGTGACATTTAAACAATGAATCTAAATAGCCACACTGGACAATCTTTTTTTGTTTAAACGGCTAATGCATCATTGTGTATTCAACGGAAATATTTTGTTCTATCTATAGAGAAAGGAATAACATGTCGTAAAATATTTAGTTAAAGATGTGAGTGAGACAATTAGCAAATTGGCAATTATCAAACTGGACTGCCTTCCTGAACCAGTGTTCTTGCCTAGTGCTTTTATATCAGAGTTTGGAGAGTCAAGAGAAAACAACAACCAAAACTCTATCAGTTGGTTTAAACAAAGATTTTTTTTTTGATTGTGTCCATAATGACATTGTGAATATCTGCTACCATGGATTTAGGATTTAAAGCATCACACATCCATTTTGTTGGAAATACTGGGATAATACTGAAGTAGGGACTCGTTATACATTTTTAAATTGTTCACAGACAGGAATTTCTGTGCAATTACAGAGAACTAGTGAGATCTTAGCCTTTTCTTAGTGTAGCTCAGACCTAAATGTCTGTCTGTCAATCTGGTACCAGAAGGCCATACTTAGCTTCCATCTAAAAATAAATTGAAATGAATAAAAAAATCAACTGTATATTTGTCATAAAGAAGCCCTCATTTTTAATATGTATTCTCTTTGTCCAGGTATGTGCTGTTCAGGTCAAGAACACAGGCCAGATGTATGCCTGCAAGAAGTTGTGCAAAAAGCGACTGAAGAAGAAGGGCGGTGAGAAGATGGCCCTGCTGGAGAAGAAGATCTTAGAGAAGGTCAACAGCCTGTTTCTGGTCAACTTGGCCTACGCTTATGACACCAAGACCCACCTGTGCCTTGTCATGACCCTGATGAATGGAGGAGACCTCAAGTACCACATTTACAACATAGGCTATGATGGCAAGGGTGTGGACAAAGGCATTGAGATGAAGCGCATTATCCACTACACAGCGCAGATCACCACTGGCATTCTCCATCTGCACGCCATGGATATTGTATATCGTGATATGAAGCCGGAGAATGTGTTGCTGGACAGCCAAGGCCAATGTCGACTTTCCGATTTGGGTCTGGCCATAGAGATCACTCCAGACAAGACTGTCACCCAGATGGTGAGTAGATGTACAGTATAACAAAGGTATTCTACTTGCAATGGCAAATGGTATTTTTTTCACATCTGAATCACAATCAGGAACACCATGTGCAGCATTAGGAATCTGTTAACATGAGGGGATTTAGCAAGAAAACTTTGCATCATGAATAAAATGGCGATCCTTAAGGCCTCAAAGTCTGTGATGTTGCATACACTAAAGGGCAGGCAAGACTCTAACCATGATTCTGTTGGTTTAGTCAGTTTATCATCTTAAGACCACACACACAACCTAAAAAAGTCCAATAGGGACACTTTTTGTTGGGTGGTACCTATACCTACATCTCCACCCTGTCTGTGTTCAGTTAAAGGAAGAAGGAGTTAAAAATTGATCTCCAGTTCTGGACAGCCTGTCAATCTTGGTGGGGTTTTTACTTTAAATCCGGACAGGGATTACTGGATTGCCTAAAGATCTGTGCAATAGAGTCTCTGACTCCATTATATAACTCTCAGGATCCTTTAGCAGTCAGATTATAGCTTGTCCATTTATAGGCCAACATTTTGTGCAGGGGCTACGTTAGTGACCTTTGAAGCCTCGTTAGAGTAGCAGTTGCTAAGTTGTAAGAAGGTATTTCACTGCAGAGATTTAGTTATTACCTCTGTCAAGGAGGTGATATTTTCATTAGTGCTTGTGTGTCTCTCAGCAACATTATGTGAAAACTACCAAGCTAATTTTTAATGAAACTTGATGGAGAGGTGGTGCATGTGCAAATAAAGTGCATATTCAGTCTTTGTGGAGATCTATTTTAAGTTGCAAAATTGCACATTGTAAAAGAGCAGACAATTAACGTTGACAGAGATCTACACTCTCTGAGTGCCCCTCTAGTTTCTGCTAACTCTACTGGAGTTTCTTCCTGCAACACTTTATAAAAACTATAGCCTGTAATTCTTCTTTTTCTTTGCAAAAAGTCACACAGATAGCAGTTATTATTAAAGAGTTCATCATGTTGCACCACACTGACTGCATGCACTGAGGATCAATTGACAAACACGTAGAGTTTTCAGTGCAACAGAATTTCACAATTAGTCTGTCAGATTTATCAATGAGTTTCAAAAATGAAAAAGAAATCATACAAAAATCTGTACTTTAAAGACTACAATCTTATAAAATGACCAATAGAAGACTCCTAATTTCCTTCCTTGTTATACCTATGGTACATTATAGGCCAACTGTAATAGCCTCTAGATCTGAAAAATATGAAGAATTTCCACAGAACTTTCTTGCAGGAGCAAAGAGTAAAGCTCTCGGCTCTATGAAAGTCCAGTAAGCTCATTATCCAGCACTCTGATGCTCCTCAGCCAGCCAAAGTGACTGGGCTAACCTCCTACAGGCAAGGCTGGCTTTGGTTCTCTAATCCTCTTAGTGGGCATTACACAAGTCTGTCCCTGATTAGATTGACAGATCCAGGTAAAACTTAAACATAATATGTTTACATATGGTAGTTTACAAACAAGGTAACTTAATCATGGATAATAAACGTCTAGAAGTTAATCCCGAAGATGATCTAAAATTAGGTAAGATTTGGTGTTAATTTTGTAACCTGGATGTTGATACATGTATAGATCAGGAGAAGCTCAAGTGTAGTTCAATAGATTTGCATGCTGGGTGTCTTTGTAGTAGGTATTGGGACATTTGAACGTGCATTCAACCCTGCTTGAATTTGGTTAATGGTATTCTAGTATCATGCCTTCACTAATCAGTCAGAGGGGTCCATCTAAGCACATTTGTGGATCTGTGGTGGAGTAACACTAGTTAAAGCACAGGTCAGAGTTAGAAGCACCAGAAGTTTGTAGTGATTACAATCAATCGCTCATGCTAACGAGTTTAACAGCAGAAATTGAAAAGCCATCCATCAATTAGCTATGCTTTGAGGGTCACAGATGGCCGGAGCTTATCCCAGCTGAGAGGGAGGGTATCCTATGGACAGGTTGTCATTCAGTCACAGGGCTGACACGTAACAGGCAACAATTTAGAGCTGCCAATTAACCTGCACGTCTTAGAACTGTGGGTGGAGATGCATGGAGCACATGCCAACTCCACACACCGGTCCCAGTATCAGTAAAACACATAAATAGGAGCGCTCTGAACTCATAGTAAGCGTCTGTTCGATGTTACTATTTTAAGTAACTATGAAAGGAAAGTGCATTCTGTAATCCAGCTCTGTGCCAGTTTGCTGCGTATGTGCTTCAGCTGTGCATCAGAGCTACATGTCGTCTGGATGTATTTCTGCTGGTGGCTGAAGAATCCAGAAATGGCCAAGCCTTATGTAAGAGGCTGGACAACTCTGTCAGTGTGCAGACACACATAACACTTGACAGGTAGTAGACTTAGCATTAGGATTAAAGCCCTGGTCCGAGGCTGCAGATCAGGTCATGAACGGAAAGGAAGGGAGAGGCGGAGTGTGTAGTGGAGCAGAAGAGCAGGAAGAAAGTGGGGAACAGAGCTAAAGGTGAAAGTTAAAAGACTTGATCATGATTTTGAATTCCCTGCTTCTTCTGAGGAGTGAGGTGAACTGTGCATGCACTGAGTTCAAGTTTCTCAAAAGTGTCCAGTCATACAAACATGTCATGCTTTCTGATAAGTACTTTATGTAATCATGCATAGTTGTATCTAATACTCACTAATATCACTACTACTGTTAATATATCCATTGTCCTACTCCCACTTCTCCTCCCCCTCGTCCAGGCTGGTACCGGAGCCTACATGGCTCCTGAGATCCTGAGCAAAACTCCGTACAGGACATCAGTGGACTGGTGGGCCCTTGGCTGCAGTATCTATGAGATGGTGGCCGGCTACACACCGTTCAAAGGCCCCGAAAGCAAAAAGGAGAAGGTGGAGAAGGAGGAGGTACAGCGCCGTATTCTCAATGAGGAGCCAAAGTGGGAGCACAAGTGCTTTGATGCACCCACCAAAGATATCATCCAGCAGTTCCTCAAGAAAAAAATTGAGGAGCGACTGGGCATGAAGTAAGAGGGTCTTCTGTCTCTCATAGCTATGGGTTGATATTTAGCTGCAGAAATTCACATTTATTTCATTTGTGTTTGAAGTTAGTATCAGATGTTTTAGGACACTACCAAATGGTTAGTTATTGGGGAGAAATTTGCAAGCGTCCTGGTGTAGCTACTACAGTTAAGTACCTCTGATGGAGAAGTGTTTTTTTGCCTTTTCTTTAGAAACAACATGGAGGATCCCAGGAAGCACGAGTGGTTCAAGTCCATCAACTTTCCCCGGCTGGAGGCTGGGCTGGTGGATCCTCCATGGGTCCCCAAGCCCAACGTCGTCTATGCCAAGGACACCGGTGACATAGCAGAGTTCTCTGAGATCAAGGGCATCGAGTTCGATGCCAAGGATGACAAGTTCTTTAAGGAGTTCGGCACCGGTGCTGTGCCCATCCCGTGGCAGCAGGAGATGATTGAGACTGGACTGTTTGACGAGCTCAATGATCCCAACAGGAAAGAGGGTGGAGGAGGTTTGGATGATGAAAAGAAGTCTGGCACGTGCATATTGCTGTGAGCAGCCACGTTTGAAACACTAGCAATAACGTTCACTTTCATTTTCTCAGTCACATGTAAAGTAACACATGCAAAAAAAAGAATCATGTTACGTGAGAGGCGAACATCTTTGTTGAGAAAGATGTACCAGCCCTCTCTTGTAAGGATGCTCATTGTTTAGAGATCAACTGCTCTTGAGGAAAAGTTCAATACAATATGAAAGCTGCAAAGATGTTCGGAGCATCATCTCTGTGGTTCAAAGCTTCTCTCGAAGATATCTAATGTTGTAGACTTGCAACCATGTTGACCATAAATGACAGGTAGTCATAGGTTTTAAAAGCTTTCATTATGACGCTAGTGCTAGGAGAGTAAGTTAAAGGTCATTAAACCTGAAATACTATTTTACTTTATCAAAAACTGTCTGAATTAAGAAATTGAAAGTGTTTGCAGTATTATCCACTGAAGCAACGTTGTTGCATTCAGGACTGTACGTGTAGAAATTTGAATTATTTTCTAGACCTTGAAATGGTTCAGTTCTAGTGAACTGTGTAATTGTAGATTTGGACAGCACTTTCATGCCGTTTATTGATGCCATCAGAAGGCCACACAGTTTCTGCAATGAAAAGTGCTTTTTAATCTACATATGGAAGAGATAACTGTAGTGTTTAATTAAACACTGTGATCCTATACCTCACAATTACACTGCATTTACATCCAGGTGGTTATCGTTCTGAACAACACTTTAGTTTTATAAAAGCTTTTAAAAGCATTTGTTGCAATTGTATGTATTGTAAATAAAGAACTATATCTATATCTGTGCACAGGGAGAAAGGGAAAGATATATGTAATTTAAAATGTAGTATTATTGTAAAGAAAATGAAGAATACCAAACATCTCTTGACTTAGTCACTCAACAGTTGGTGCTATGAGGCTCAACTTGTGAGAAATGGAGACTCTAGCCCTGGGATGTACAGATGAGTGCAGAAATAGCAGCTCATTGCTGCACGTGAAGGAGGAAAACTTAGAGGAATTGGGCAATAAATTCCTGTACCAGGAATGCGCAGTTTGCGCTGTCCATGACCCTGAAACCCTGCAATAATTCAGGCCTCTTTTCTTAGTTTGAGCTGAGTGTAAATAACTCAAACTAGCCAGATGCTGAAAAAAAATCCACTGTTTTGGTATTTGAGCCGAGTCTAGAGACTTGGACAATAGCTCAAAGAAAATTCTTGTAATTCTTCTTTACTTGTCTCAAGGTAATTATTTGTTGAAGCTTTTAAATTTCCAGATCTTGGGCAGAGTTGAGTTTTTACAGTTAATGTTAATATGATATAAATATATGATACATGTACTTGTAAATATAAAATGAGAGGAATTGCTATAATAGAAAGGTCAGATGTAAAGCATAAATTTCCTTGAATCTTGAATCATGTGAATAAATTAAATCATGTCTTTTAAAATGCGTGTTTCTCTGACTATGAATATGCATTGTTTGTCATTAGTGTTGCAGTCTTCAGGCTTGAAACACATTTGTAGCACCAGCGTCAGAGAATGCCCCAAATTGTGTCATGTTACGCATGTTCTCTGGGCTATTTATAACCACAGAAAAAACGCTGCTCCTGAGGACTCTGGAGTAAAACCTCAAAAATATCAGTTGCATTAATCCCTATCAGGACGCTGACTGCAGGCCAGGCTGTGCTCCGAGGCGGCCGCAAATTGGCAAGTTCAACTTTTAGCTGATAAGGCGATAACCAGTGTTATCCTTGCGCCTCCTTTGCTTAAATCAGCTTCAAATCCCTCCTCAGGCTCTGCAGCATCTCAGCACTACTGCCAAGGGAGAGATCTGAGCAGAAATCAACAGCTACAGTGATGACAGAAAAACATTATTTCACCACACTGTGACATTTGATTTCTCTGAAAGAATGAACCATGAATGGAATGAAATGAAAATTAAAATAGTCTCAATGTCTATGAGTGCTGGTTGGGGGGGGGGGGGGACTGAACCTTCTAATGGCATTTCTGAGCAACTTTTTTGCAAAAGTAATAGCCAATAAAACACAGATGCACTCGTTTATGTGCGATACTTTCAGCTGTAAGTAGTCCCAACATTTCCCACCTCTGCAGCCTTAAAGATATGCACCAATTAAAAAATATCTCACTAGTACTGTCTTTTGTCTCCACTTGTTTACAGTGATCTACCTCAAGGACGGTAAGAGCTTAGCAGACATTAAGGTGGATTCTTGCTCCAGCTAAACCCAGAGATTATCTCACATAGAGCAGGCCGTGGGCAGACTGCTGTTGACAGTGAAGGACAGACCTGCGGGAGCTGGACAGATGGAGGTGCTGTGAAATTAGGGCAAACAGGTGTGATCATGCTTCTTTTACTAGCGACCAGATAAATTCTGACCTCTACTTTCACTTCTGTCGCTGTGGTGGGCACTTACAGGTCCAACCACGGTTACTCGGCTTGAGGTTCAAGTCAACATCAGAATAATTAGAACTAAGCACCAGACAGCTTGCAAAGGTGGCGTAGAAACCTAATAAAGGAGTTTGTTTAATGCATTTTAGCATAAACATTCTCGAGAATTGTTATTGGATACAGTGTCGCATGTACCCGTTAGTCTTTTTTCACGGTGATATTGTGAAATAAAGGAATCTCGAATTGAATATTTACTAGATTTGTCAACATCCTTCAGGAATGACCTCAAAACCACTAAACGCAGAGGTGAGGAAAAAGCTTCACTGACCCCAGTTTCTCTGCAATTGCTTGTAGTTCCCTCTGGAAGCACCGTGTGTGAGTCACACTTTCACTAACAGCTTGCTGAGGTCATGCTGTTTGTGGCTCCCTCATGTGGCTGCAGATTTGTTCTACAGTGATGGTGAAAGATCGCAACCCTTCTGCTTTCTCCACAATGTCAAGCTATAGAGCACAATGTTGACTGAAATTTTGTGTAGCTTTCTGATATAAGGTTAGGGTTATTTAATTAAAGATTCATCTGTGTGTTGTTTTCAAAGTAAGACTGGGTGTGGACTGTCATGTGTAGTTATAATAGTCTCCGCTAGGAGCGCTACCACATGTATTACTGGTATGTCACCTGTAATGAAGTTAGAGCAAGAACACACAGTAAAAAGAAAGCCAGACTTAAGCACGTCCTGTCTCTGCGGTCTTCTTTATCTATCGTCATCTCAACAACATAAAACATATGTGACATGGTGTCAGAAGTGAACGATGGAGCAACTAAAGCCACCAAGGAAATCTGGCGGAGAACTGGAAAACGTGGATCCAGAAGTTCGAGTTGTACCTCATTGCTAGCGGTATCTCGGAGAAGTCACAAAAAGTACAATGCGCTACTTTTCTACATGTGGCCGGAGACGAAGCGATAAAGGTATTTAATACAATGGTCTTTGATGATGAAGAAGAGGAAGACATAGAAGTGCTAAAAGAGAAGTTTCGTGCATACTGCGAACCAAGAAAGAACATCACATATCTCAGACACATGTTCTTCACAAGGGCTCAAGGTAAAAACGAAAGCATCGACGCATACGTGACAGATCTGAAAAATAAAGCAAAGGATTGCGAGTTCGGACTGTTAACTGATTCCCTTATCAGAGATCGTATTGTGTGCGGCGTGGATAACGCACATGTCAGAGCTAGACTACTAAGAGAGCCAGACCTCACATTAACTAAAGCTGTTGACATCTGCAGAGCAAACGAAGCCACACAAAGTCACATGAAAGTGCTAAATGAAGAGAGTGACATCGCGGTCAATAAACTTGCTAAAGCTAAACTCCAAAAAAAGGCTAAAGCTAACGAGAACAAAGACTGTGGTAAATGTGGAAACAAACACGAGTTTGGTAAGTGCCCCGCATATGGCCAAACATGTAAGCTCTGTTCACGTAAAAACCACTACGCCCGTGTATGCAGGTCTAAAAAGCCCAGAAAATATCAGAGAAACACTGAAAGAACTGTAAATGAGATTGAACAGGAGCAAAATGAGCTGTTTATTGGAGCAGTACAGTCAAACAGGAAAAGAAATGGCAAAAAGTCAAACAAAGATGATGAAAAGTGGAAAGAAGTGCTGAAAATAAATGGTCAAAAGGTTACATTCAGGCTGGATACCGGTGCTGATTGCAACGTGCTACCACTATCATTACTAAATCAAGTGGCCCCAAAGCACGCACTACAGAAGTCAAGTTTCAAGTTGGTGACCTACTCTCGACACAAGGTGGAGCCATTGGGTAAGGCATTACTCCAATGTGAATACAAATGTGAAAATCATCAACTTGAGTTTCACATAATAGAGTCAAACTTACCAGCAATACTGGGAGGAGGTTCTTGTGCAAAAATGGGACTGATAAAAAGACTTTACAATATCGAGAAAGTCATTGATACCGACATTTTCACAGAATACAAAGATGTCTTTACAGGATTAGGGTGTGTACCTGGACTACACCATATCAAGATTGACCCAGAAGTGTCACCAGTTATTCATCCACCGAGAAAAGTTCCAATAGCACTGAAAGACCAAATCAAAACTGAGCTAGAAAGGATGGAGCAGCTCGGAGTTGTGGAAAAGCAAACAGAGCCCACAGACTGGGTTAACAGTATGGTAACTGTTCAAAGGCCCAATAAGAAACTCAGGATTTGCATTGATCCTCAAGACCTCAACAACGCCATTAAAAGAGAACATTACCCACTTCGGACAGTGGAGGAAGTAGTCGCAGAAATGCCAAATGCAAAGTTCTTCTCAGTCCTGGACGCCAACCATGGATTCTGGCAGATACAGCTGGACGAAGACAGTTCTAAGTTGTGCACATTTAACACGCCATTTGGTCGTTATAGGTTCAAGCGGCTCCCCTTTGGTGTCTCTTCTGCGCCTGAGGTGTTTCAAAAATACATTGCTCAGCGGCTAGAGGACTTGGAAGGAGTTGTGAATGTTATGGATGACATTCTAGTATGGGGAGAAAACAAAGAACAGCACAATAAAAGACTGAAAGCGCTTCTTGACAGAGTGAGAAGCATAAACTTAAAACTGAACAAAGACAAATGCAAAATCGGACTGACAGAAATCCAGTATATTGGACATATACTGACTGCGGACGGTCTCAAGCCTGATCCAAGCAAAATAAGAGCTATCACAGACATGCATCAGCCACAGGACAAAGCTGCGCTGATGAGATTTCTTGGCATGGTGCAGTACTTGGCAAAGTTCATTCCCAATTTGTCGGAGGTGAGTGCTCCCCTCAGGAAGCTATTAGAAGAGGAAGTTGCATGGCATTGGGAATCTCAACAGGTTCAAAGTTTTGAAAAGCTAAAGACTCTTGTATGCAATACACCTGTTTTGAAGTACTATGACATTAACAAAGAAGTGACTCTATCCGTAGATGCAAGCTCAGAAGGCTTAGGAGCTGCATTATTGCAAGAAGGGCAGCCAGTTGCTTACGGTTCTAGAGCACTAACAGACACGCAAAAGAGATATGCTCAAATAGAAAAAGAGCTTCTGGCAATCGTTTATGGATGTGAAAAGTTCAAGCAATACTTGCATGGAAAGCAAGTCAATGTGGAGTCTGATCATAAGCCATTGGAGGCTGTGTTCAAAAAAGGACTACACAAAGCCCCACCAAGACTACAAAGGATGCTAATGAGACTTCAATCCTTTAACCTACAGGTGTCTTACAAACCCGGAAAAGACTTGTACATTGCCGACACACTCAGCAGAGCATTTCTAAATGAGCAAACAGAAGTGTTGGAGGAGGAACTAGAAATAAACGCCCTTTCAACTAACCTCCCTATCTCTGAAGATAAATTGGCACAGTTCAAAAGAGCGACAGCAGATGACAATGAGCTGCAGCAAGTGAAAAATGCAGTCATGTCAGGATGGCCGGAAAACATAAAACATGTTATCCCTGAAATAAGAAAATACTGGACTTTCAAAGAAGAAATCACATACTCTGAAGGACTGTTGTTTAAAAACGACAAGTTGATTGTTCCTCAAAGCATGCAAGCTGAGATGCTATTAAAGATACACGAAGCTCATTTGGGCATCGTCAAGTGTAAAGAAAGAGCGAGAGATATCCTATATTGGCCAGGGATGTCAAAGCAAATTGAGGACACTGTAATGAAATGTTCTGTCTGCAACTCATACAAGCGTAACAATGTCAAAGAACCACTTATGTGTCATGAAATACCAGACAGAGCATGGGCAAAAGTTGGACTAGATTTGTTTCATTTTGATCAGGACGAATATTTGATATGTGTGGATTACTATTCAAAATATCCAGAAATAGCAAGACTCCCACAGGCATCAAGCAAACAAGTGATCACCGCTCTCAAGTCCATGTTCGCTCGTCATGGAATCCCAGATTCATTGATGTCTGATAATGGACCCCAATTTGCAAGTAAAGAGTTTGCACATTTCGCAGAAACCTGGGAGTTTAGACACATCACTTCGAGTCCTGGTTTCCCACAATCTAATGGACAAAGTGAAAGAGCTATTCAGTCGGTGAAGAATCTGCTCAAAAAGGCAAGGGAATGTCAAGGTGACCCATACATTGCACTTCTTGAATACAGAAACGCACCACTGGATGGAGTGAAGCTGTCACCTGCTCAACTACTAATGGGTAGACGTCTGAAAACCAAACTACCAACGAGCGCTCAATTACTTCAACCTGAGTTACACAAAGACATTCATACAAAACTTAAGAAAAGACAAGAGAAACAAAAGCACTACTACGACCGAGGAGCAAAGCACCTTCCTGGATTGGACCAAGGAGAAGCGATTCGAGTCAGAGTTGGCACAACATGGCAACCAGCAGTTGTTCAAAGTGGCCACAACCTGCCACGCTCTTATGTCGTTCGCACACCTCAAGGCGGTGTCTTCAGGAGAAATAGGCGACATTTGCTTAAGTGCAAGGAAGAAGCAGCTGAAGGTGACCTTATAGACTCTGAAACATCTACTGCTGAAGTCAGACACACAGAAGACAGTAACACTGTTCCAGCTGCGACGTCACAGACTTTTACACCAAATAACGAGGGTCCAGCAGCTAAAACATCTCGCTATGGCAGGGTGATAAAAACACCTAAAAGATACTTATAGTAAACGTCAACTAAGACATGCTGAAAAAAAAAAATGTTGTTTACATTGTTTCACTTTAGACAATAAGTGTTTGGTTTGAAAGTATGTTTCATTAAGTTTAAAAAAAAAAAAGGAGATGTCATGTGTAGTTATAATAGTCTCCGCTAGGAGCGCTACCACATGTATTACTGGTATGTCACCTGTAATGAAGTTAGAGCAAGAACACACAGTAAAAAGAAAGCCAGACTTAAGCACGTCCTGTCTCTGCGGTCTTCTTTATCTATCGTCATCTCAACAACATAAAACATATGTGACATGGACAGACACAGATGAATCTATACTACAAAAAACTTAAAGTTGTTGAGGGACGTTGCTTGCATTGCATCCTGCTTTATACTTCACTTGATTTAGCAGAAATATACTCGACTTTGCACTACATTTCTGGCAACCCAGTTGTTTTACAAATTAGGATATTAAGCAAAAAACAAATTAACCAATATACAATTCCTTTTAAAAGAATAAATCAGTGGTTACCAACCTTTTTGTTTGGTTTGTGTGCCCTCAAAAACACTGTCTCGTTGGGTGTCATGACTGTGAGTAGACTGGTTTCCTGTTGTATCTTCTCACAGAAAAAAAAGTCAAATTATCTTACAGGAAAGTCCAAAAACTGAATATACATCTTTGTGGCAGAATTTCTTGCATTGTAAGGATGGTGAAGTTAGCTGAGAAAAAGCTTTATTGTCATTATACCTTTGTGCAACTAAATTGTAGTGACATCTCTTCTTGATGCAGAATGCATAAAACAATAGAATGATACACTATTACACTACTAAGTTGGACAATAAACAAGATAAGTGATAAAGATAAATTGTAGGCAATGGAAGGAGCTGCCATATGCAAAAATTGTATTTGTATGAAGTAGAAGTATGAAAGTAGGTATTATATACAGAAATAAAAGAGGCAGTATGTGTGTATCTGATAAGGTGAATGTATGTGCATGAAAAAGAAACTGCCTCAGCAGGAAGAAGCTTTAATTTTGACCTATAACCTTCTTCATAGATGCACCAATGTAGATGCATGCAGAGATAGCTGGAATCGGTGCGTGAAAATTCATCAGAATGCAGGAAAATTTAGTGTATGATGCTCAACATTTCCTGAGGAAGGAATCCCAGACCCATAATGTAATGTGTCCCCTCCAAAAAAAAAGAAAAAAAAAGTCTGTGCTTGCAGATGTTTTATGTTTGTATAGCACTTCAAAATAAAAATATTAAAATAAATGTCTTCATATAGACTCTGATATGAATATTTGTGAAATAGTTCATACTACATTGACCAAGACATAAAGAATGTTACATTTTTTCTACTCTATTACTGACAATGCCTTTATTGAAAGTGAACTAAATTAAAAACTGACAGGAGAAATTTTTTTCTTTTTTTCTTCAAAATCACTTTTATTCCACAATTTATTTCATCAGGTCTTAAGGCACCCTGAAGAGATGTTACAAGTTGTTCCTTCAAATGTGGGTTCCTTTAAAGACTGTGTAAACATACTTTTTGAATAAGATAATTTCCTGTAAATCTTTGCTTAAATTATTTCTTTACAGTGCACAGACATTGTGTTTTGTGACAAAAATACAGTGTGAATTAAGTAAATATGGTAGATAGTGTATATATATATACATTGAAGAGTAATAGATTGGCAGACAATCAGATCAACAGGCTGAAGAAGAGAGAAAACCAACAGACAATCTTTGAGACCCAGATAGATATACAGATCACGTAAAGATATACAGTACATAGTTACAGTGAACTTCGTATTTTTGCAGCGCTTTGCCAACGCCTCTCTGTCTCAGAAGCAATTTTTACACGGTACCTTCTGTGAGTGTGTGCCGCCTCAGCCACCATCGGTTTCGCAGCACCCGGCCAGGCGGAGCGAGACAACTTGTCTAAGTCCTGGAGGGCTCACCCACATGTTGGCTATTGCAGTGGAGGGATGAGTAAACAGGAAGACGGGCAGACATACAGACGGACGGACATGCAGACAGACAGACAGACAGCACAAGACTGGGTTGTGGCAACGCGAGGCCACAACACAAAAAGATCTATCTATAATTCCCTAAATATGGTAAGGATCACAATGTATTTATAGTAGAAAGGGACTTTGTAATTGGCATTTCATATACAGGGATACAGTGGCTATACTTGATTATCGACGTACGTTCCTATGAAGCCTTTGTGATGTGTGATGAGTCATGTGAATACTCTGCAGAACTGTTCTACTTTCTCAATTATACTACACAGCAAGATAGAAGTCCTCTTGACACCAGTGATAATACTGTCCTGATGAAAACACACTCTTCCTGAGAGCAGGAAGGTCTAAAAACAAACAAAAAAACCCCTCATAAAATAAAAAGTTGTACCAGCAGTTACACAACAGCTCCAAATGGCTTGGTTGCAATGGCTATAAGAAAGCTAATCACATCAATGCTAAAAAAACATAAGAAACTGAATGAACAGTGCAACAGGTGAAAGCAGGGATGAAGGATGGTGGGATGGTTGGGGGGTGGGGGGGGGGGGCAGGAACAGAGCCTGCATTTTGTTCTGGGGTCTTTGAAGAGGTCAGCAAAGGAATAATAAAGGAAAGAAGGGTCAGAAATGTCATCAAAGCAACATTTGATATCACTGCATACCCGGCTCTCCTACCAGAAGCCAAACTCGTCGGCACCAAACCGTTCCGTCGGATTTCAAAATGCCGTCTTTGTGACCTATTTGACACTTCCTTCCTTGTATATGATATATATTTTTTAACCTAAATCCTTAGCAAACGTGGGCAGCCTCATCTGGTTTTTATGTGTCGCGGGTCATCTCCGCGTTTTACTCCATGACCTTGATCCTGAAGGTGATGCGGCCCAGGAACTTGTCCCGCTCGTCGTCGTTGCGGAGGTTGCAGCCCTCTACCCTGCACTCCACCGACAGCTCCTTGTTGTAGTCCTCCTTGGTGAGCAGCAGCTTCACGGCCACCAGGGGCTGCAGGTAGTTCTCCTGCATCAGAGCCAGAGACAGCCACGTTTACGTGAGACCTTTAATTCCTCTTTAATTCGGAATTAAAGTTAATTCCGCTTTAAAACCTCCTCGTAAACACTTAATTCCGAATTAAAAAGTTAATTCTGAATGAACTTAATTCCGAATAAACTACCCGGTTTATTCGGATGTTAATTCCGAATAAACTAATTCCTGTGTACGTTCTATTCACATATACAGTTAATTCTGCTTCAGTTAATTGTGGTCATTCTGCCCATGCTTGACTCCTCCCGTAGCGATGACGTAGCGATGTACACGTTCTGCGACCTTACTGGTGTGAGCACATTCTTGCATTTTCAGCAGAAGTAGTAGGCCATTGTCGAGTTGATGTTTCAAAACGACAATAAAAAGCAAAGCGAAAAGTTTGCTTATTAGTTGTTCCTCCATGTTGTTGGGGAAAAGAAATGCTGCGGCAAATGGAGTTTGTTTTCTTCGGGTAAACAGGGATACGTCGCGTCCACTCCTTGTCCAATCAGAATCCTTTCCAATGCCCAAGCGTTAAATTGGAATTAAGGAAAGGGAATAAACATGTAAACCTTAATTCGGAATCAGTATTTCCATGTAAACTCGAAGCACAAGACTTTAATTCCGAACGAGTTCATTCCGAATTAAAAAACTTCATGTAAACGTGGCTATTAACATGCCAGGATGTCGGCGCACATGATCTGACCGATGATATATACTTACATGGGCTTTCTTGCCGTAGTAGGGGAAATACATCTTATCAAAGTGGGCCTCGGTGGGGAAATATTGCATTTGAACTGGGTTGTCTTTCTGCAACGAGGAGCACACGTTCATGTAAGTTTCACATTCAAATGAGTTTGATGTTAAATTAATGGCAAATGAGACAACATGAGACGGGACATTACAAAAAAAGAGGAAACATCTTCGTGTTGTTAGTGAAAAGATTTAAATGAAGTAGAAAACAGGATGTGTTCTGCTGAAGCTGGAAAAGTGACATTTTTGGCAGAAATTACGCTGATTAGAGTAAAAATAAACTGTAGAATGGCACTGGGATGGGATTAGAGGCACCTGCAGAATGACCCGTTACATATTCGAAAATGTGTTAACACCCCTACTGGCCTTATCCTGATAATTTACATATTTATCTTACCCTAAAGCCGTCAGTGACAGCATGCAGAAAGATATCAGACACAAAACAAACAAAAAGAAGGAAAAAATGACAACAAGATCAACAGAAAGAAAATATTATGGTCATCACAGAAATGAAACAGAAAAATACACATACAGGCAAGAAAGATATGTGTGGCGTGGAGAGAAAAAAAAACAATGTTTACTTTTACTGTGCAGTTGATATAAGGCTCTCCAATTGGCTTCAGGCCAATGATCTGTGAAGGGACAGAAACAGTGTTTAAAGCTGCAGCAAGAATGTGTCCAAAATTAGAAATTAAGCACATCATTTATTTTGGGAGCTGTCAGCGAGCGGCTGAACGGATCGAGAGCAGAAGCTGTCTGGGAAGCAAGAGGAGGCAGAAAAGACAAAACTGTGAATGTTCATGGATGCCGAAACAAAGGTGGGTGTTACCCTGTTCATCTTCAGCAGCACGCAGGGTTTTCCATCACGATATCCAAAGCTGTTGTCAGAGAGGCCGGAGCACAGACTCAGGGAGCCCCTCTTGAAGTGACAAGCTTTCTTTGTCTTTTCAGTCTCACTCTCCTGATCATAGTACTGCCCAGAAATGCAGGCCTCGTTCTTCTCCTCCTCCGTGTCGTTATATCCTGACAAAGAACGGACGGAGACACGTTCAGATACATGGCAGGAGTCAGTCGCAGCAGAAGAGTGGCATTCATTTTATTGTGTATTGACGTATGAGAGTGAAGTGCACTTACTTTTGAGGAAGGCGTCCAGCTGGTCGACGTAAGTCTTGTACTGCGCCGCGTCAGATTTGTTGAACACGATATCCAGTGAATTTGGACGAATTGCCAGCCCTGAAGCGAAGACGTAAACGTAACGAGGGAAATGATCTCGACAATGGGAAACTAATGCACAGCTATTGGAGTTTGTCTTAAGTTACAGCCGGAAAGAAAACATCCACTGCTGATATCACACAGCGAGAGGCTCCAAAACAGATCGATGCAAAAAGCACATTATTGTGACAGCGTCTCATTGGTGTTAGTATGAATAATGAATGCCAGAGAGATGAAGGCTGCCAGTTACGGGAGCTGAAAGTCCTGCTGCATTTGTGCTGCGTGTTGAGAAGAACACTAACCTGGGAAGGGAACGCGGTCTCTGTACCTCGGCACATAGTCGTCCAGAGTGAGCAGCATCACCCACATGGTCAGGGCAAACATACCGGCCAGGAAACAATAGAAAACCAAGTAGAACAACAGGATGAGGGCTGGAGGGAACAAAGACAGAACAAGAAACAGAAAAAGAGACGTAATGAGGGAGGGAGACAGAAAGGGGTCATGTATAACTACCATCTTCAACCACATGGGCTTGAACAAATTGCCTCCTGATTTTCCAAGTTTCCTCGTCTTCAGGCTGGAGAAACCTGTCATTTGAGTGAACCAGCCCTTTGAGAGAAACCATTTTGAATCAAGGAGGAAACGCTACCTACAGCTAACGCACGTGAGGCCTTTTTCTCCCTCTTTTTTTTCCACTGGAGACCCACACTTTTCCAAATCAGACAAGATCGAAAGAGCGTGCTGCAGTGCTATAGAGCATCAGCTGCGTGGTTCATCAAGTGCAGAGGAGGGGGGGGAGGGGGGGGGGGGGGGGGGGGGGAAGAAAAGCTGCATTTATGGAAACATCTGACTCAAAATGGTTCACCACCATCCAGCTTCCAGCACAACGTGGATGCCCTCTAAGTTGACCAAAAAAAAAAAAAAAGAAAAGAATCAAGGATGGACCCCTCTGCTTCCTGCTGTACACCCCCCCTTCCTCTCATTCCTCTCCAACAGTATCCCACAATGCACCTGCCTAGTGCATGAAAGACAGAGAAAGAGGAGAGAGGGAATCCCATTTGACCTTGACAGGCATGCTAATGTGGGCGGCCATGCAACTGCAATGGAGCATCCCACTGCACAGCAGCACAGGGGCCCAGGCAGCCTGACAGCCTGCGCTAGCCTATAGGAGCTGGGCTGCTGGAGGGAGGGTGCCCTGTTACTACCTCACTCTGGAAATAACTGGGGGATCATTACATAAATGTATGGCCTGATCAGCTCTATAGATTCAGCTCTTGATCACTGTGGCACTCTGATTAGGTAACAGGGGTGTGAATCCAGTCCCCTCCTCTGTTAATGCAGATGATCCATATTAATAAGAACAAAAAAAGTCCCTCACTGATCATCACCTGCTCGGTTATTTCTCCCTCTGCAGCAAAGAGAGGGCTGGTGCACACCTTTGATAGCATCATTCCTCAGCCTCTCGGTGCAGGCTTCTCCTCTACACCTCCACGTAGGCCTGTGGTGGCTCCTCAGCTAATCCACCATCTAGATCATTTTAATTCATCCATGCAGAGAGAAATACATGCGAGGTTGTCTATTCTGGATACACATGTCTGCTATAATCCCTTTGAAAATGAAACGAAGGGGACACCGGCTTAGGTGTAAGCCCCGTGAATGTCAAAGCAGAGCCACTAATTGAGTGCTGAATAACGGGGGGATCCTTACCCCAGCTGCTGGCCGTACGACCCAGCAGCTCCCCGGTCCTCGGGTTGTAGATGGAGTCCTTCCAGCTGGACACGTTCTCCTTGTTGGCCGCCTTATCCTCGGTGCTCGCCATGGTGATGATGGTGGTGCTTCTTTCTCTCTTTTTTGCTGTTGTTGTTTAGTTATCTTTTGGTCCAAAATGTGCAGCGCTTCTTTTTTTGTCTTCCTTCCTTTAAAAAATGCAGAAAAGCGCAGCGGGGCGATGTAATGAGGCGAAGAAGCCGGCGAGGCGGCGGTGAGTGGTCGGATCAATGGTTGGGAAGGAGTGGGCGGTGTAGAAAAGAGGGAGAGCAGAAGGAGAGAGATGCTCTGGTGGAACAAATAAAAAAAAACGAAAAGGGGAAGGTGAGGAAAGAGAAAAAAAAAACTGTGACGTCCACACACAAGCCCTGTCGTGGCAGCTGATGCAGTGCGACCAGATGGATGTGCATTGGCTAATGACGGAGAGACGCACGGAGACGCACCGTTACGCGCAAAAATTATAAATAGAGCGCACACTATCTGTCTTATCACCAATTACATTATGATGGCTACACGCCTTTTGGGGGGAGATGCCGGGATCTCCATTTTCATATCTGCAGGGTTGACGGATTTTCAAAAAATCATCAAATGTATGAAAAATGCATTGAGATTATGAAGGATTCCAGCATCAAAACTGCAATTTGGACGCACTGGAGGTATTTTTTTCGGGGGGTTTACAGCAGAATCCTTGCTCTTCTGCACACAATTCCTCAGCGTTGAGTCACCAAAGCAATAACCAATCTTATGGGCTGCACACACACACACACACACACTCATGCATGTAGGAACACAAGCGCCAGTGATCAGCATATTTGAAGACAGTGAGGATGCTATTTGTGACTGACTGGTTGAGCATAGATATTTGGGACGTTTGCCAATCCTTGTTGCTATGGCAATTCAGCACTAGATTGTGTGTGTTAGTGTGTGCGTGTGTGTGTGTGAAAGAGACAGGAAGGAAGAGAGAGAGAGAGAGAGAGAGAGAGAGAGAGAGAGGATACAGAGTACATGATTGTAAACAGATGTGTCAAAGTTAACAGAGATTAACACTTTTTTTTAGAAAACCCCACCAACAACTATGGAGTCAGGCAAAGGATAGCAACTTATTCTGGCATTATTAACTAACTCAGCTTCCATTTTCTTTATGCTCTGCCAGAGATGAGTGAAATTCACAGAGCTGACAGAGGAGTTAAATGTCTTGGCAGGAAAGAGAGGAGGAGGAGAATGAGGAAGGAGAGAGAGGCTGAAAGGGTCACAGGAAAGAAAAAAAAAGCCAAAAGCTTAACTTCCAACCCCCTGACACTCCAGCGAACAATCCCAGTGTGTCACACAGGGAAAGAGAGAGAGAGAATGGAAGAAGAGGGAGTTATATAATGACCCCTGATGTAGGGTTCAGCTTGCACTGGGGGAGGGGGACTGGAGTAGTGGTCGCACTGCATCCAGTTCCTGCTGTCACTTTGAATTTGTTGCAAGGCGGGGTCCCACCACAACTCATACAATGCAGCACCAGGCACAATGCCAGCACGCACACACATGCACTCATGCCCACTTCCCTGATTAGTGTGAGAGCTGATTCATGGGCTAGCCCTGTCCGTCTCACACACATTCAAGATCCACTGCAAAACCAAGCAGCGAAGGAATCACGTTTGAAAGCTGAGATTGAAAAGAAGAGGGATGGGTGGGTGTTGGATTCGTGCAGAAAGGACACACTTGTATGGATCTTGTGTGTGACGTACGCAGAACTCACTACTTCTGCTCTTCCTCGGAGAGAACAGACACACACAATCCTCCCATTGTTTAGGAAAACCCCCTTTCGTGCACTCAATTAGTGCCCCCTTCACCATACCAGCACCATGAGCAGGAATACACACCCCATTTGTTCTCAGTCACTCCATCCGCAAGCTGCCATAGCAACCCTCACAGCGAGGTTGGTCACATCAATGGGACTCAATCCCTTCGACTCATCTCGTAGCCCTCGTGCCTCTGACGATTCCTAAAGTGACAGCGTCCCTGTGCCCCCCCGAGCCCATGTTTAGGTGAATACTTTGGTCTGGCATCTGCTCACTCATCGAGCCGCTGACACCTGAGTAGCTGAGAAAGAAAACACCGCAACCAGCAGCTGAGAGATCACGTTTTTAATACTAAAACCCTCCAAGACATACAAAATACTCCGTTTTTAGGCAGTTTATGACTACACAAGTGTGTTATTTGTTATTTCCCAGCAGTTTGGGATGACATGAGCCATTCAAGAAGTGAATGAAGTAAAAAAAGTGTTAGAAACATCTCACACGTTGACCTGGAATGGTGTCTGAATCTGAGGCGTTAGTTTCGGCATTATGCATAGTATCACTTCACATGATGTTTAGCTGGTTTACTACAATTGTATAGTATGAACCCTCGTGTTGTTCTGCGGGTCAAAATTGACCCGTTTCAAAGTTTGAAAATGTGAAAAAAATATATTTCCACAATGAAACTTCTGATGTCCACATTTTCAACAGTTTTGGGAAATCTTTGAACATTTTTTAGTGGAAAAAAAGTTTAATATATTTCTTAAGAATATTCACACAAAAAACAACCAAAATCTAACAAATTTCGCTGGATTTTGGTTGATTTTTATGTAAATCTTCTTAAGAGAATATGACAAGTTTTACTGATATATATGTAATCACTTTAGATATTTTTAGGATGTTTTTTGGAAGAGTTTTACTCATTTTTTTGAAAATATTTATTAGAATTTTCTTGCCAAATTTGGGGGATTTTTTTTAAAATGAAAAGTTTTAAGGAATTATTGGAATTTTCTTCTTGAAGGTTTTGCAAATTTTCAGAAATTTGGCAAATTTTTTTTTTGCTGAATTTTTGGATTTTTTTTCAGACGAGGAAACAATATTTTTGGTGCCCGTAAATGAGGACAACAGGAGGGTTAAGAAAGGCAACAATACCCATCAAACATGACAAGTCGCAAAGAAGATCCATAGTTTACATTTCTGCAGTAATTTCGGTCACATCAGTGCATTTAATCACAACATAAACAGAATCTTGAACAAGTTCATCACATGACATCAAATTGGCTCCACCTTCAGCAGCTACACAACATTGACTCACAAGGAAATGAACTCAACACAAATCTCTGCATGCCCTATTTCTGTTTAGGGTGAATATTTGAATCCCTGACTGTGATATCATCAAAACCTGTACAGCAAAATGAGTTCTGTTCCAGTCACATTTAAAACTTTTTCCACTTCAATGAGACACAACCGGTTAGTTATGAGACAAACCTGAGGCAGAGAGAAGAAGAAAAAATAACATTCAAACACAGAAATCCAGTGGAATCCCCCACACTCAGGGAAAACATAGTGAGATTTTGGTGCGGTCACATTTATCAACATTATCTCATGACTAGAAAACACGCAGAATTAAAGGTTACAAAAATGAAGTCGCTCCAGATTTCCAAAAAGGCATCACTAGTGTTCTTGAGAGGTCAGTATTTTCTTGAAATGGCAACATGAAAAAAACCATCATTAATCAAGAAGAAGCAGCTACATATAAAAGAATGACATTGCAAAAATACTAAATGCTCTGTATGAAATGTGTTCAAACTGTGTCCCCTGTGGAGGCCTGAAGGGTCCCGAGGAGTCACGAACAGACGCGTCGATTTTCCCGTTGTTCCCACTTTTTCATTCTCACAGACGTTGATATGTGAATCTGGTATAAGTGATTTTTAGTCTGCGGTTTCTGATTAATATTTGGCAGCGGTTGCTATGGTGAGCTCATAAAGCCAGTCATCAGCGCCCCCATGTGGGAAAATGTAAAATAATATTACAGCTTGGAAAAAATACTGAAATATGAAATAGCACCAGTGACTTTAGACGCGGAATGAATGAAATGCACTCCTGGTCAGGCCGCTATGGTGGGAAGACGTACAGTCACTTCTGTAACGTGGCTGCTGCTGGCTCTTTGGAAAGTGTTTTTACCCACAATCCTGCTTTCAGCCGCAGTCATCAGTGCTGTACCATTACGTCAGTGCACCTTCAGTTGTGTTTCCTGCTTTATGTATGAAAAAACATGTTGTTGTTCCCCCTAGAAAATCTGCACACCAGCACCTCCATCATCACTAAAAGCTTCATACCACGGCTTTAGAGTAAGCGGTTCAGGATGTGGTTCAGAAAACACATTAACTGTTAAATTCATTTCACCGTCACAGCTGATGGTCGTCATTTCTTCGAGCAGTAATTGAATTTAAAATCAGCTTTCACACGTTCCCAAACATCACTTCTATCTTTTCATTCGGTCAAACCCCGTGTGCGGATCCAGTGTCAAGGCTGCTTGTACCAATTCATGGAGCGACGCAGAGCCCGTTCCCAGCTCTGGAGGACGGGGATGTACTCCCGACTTGTGCTGCCGGCGCCCTCCTTGGCTGCACCCCGGGGCAAGAACATTGTGTCGGTGCTCTGCAGCTTTTTCAGCTCTTCCCGGCTCCTCCAGAATCCTGCGGTGACAGCAGAAGACAGATTGAGACTTTAAAAGACGCACAACATGCGCAACACTGGCAGAAATAAAAAAAAAAAAAGAGGAGAATTTGGCAGAGTGAATGGCACACTGTGAAACGATTTAATTATCTCCACGACTGTTCAGTGATCTGCAAAGAAACCAGGTTCCTCAGACACATGATTCACTTTATCATCCAGTCATCAGCACCACCTGGTTCACGCCTGTTACACAACAACACGATCAAATCCGTCGTTTTAGTCTGATTTGACTTAGCACTGACTAATGTATAACAATCTAATTACATAATGTGAATAATTAAACGGAAAACAGGTTATATAACAAACAGCAGCACTTCGTTTTGTTTCTTCTGGCAGAGTCGGCGAGTGTAAAAATAGGACTTTTGATCAAAACTTTTCAAATGAAACTTTGTCATGAGCTGTTGTGTTGCAATATTTTTAGAGAAACACTACAGTGAAAGAACAGAGGAACGCTGTCTGAGCTGCTTTCATCTCCATATTTTGTAGTTTGTGCTGAGCAGCATTTCTGAGACGTCTCAGCTTCACTCAGCAGGCTGAGTACAAAAAGTGCCACTCACAAAACAGTAGCTCTTATGCTTAACCCTCCTGTTGTCCTCATTTACAGGCACCAAAAAATATTGTTTCCCCGTCTGAAAAAAATCCAAAAAATTCTGCAAAAAAAATTCCCAAAATTTCTGAAAAATTGTAAAACCTTCAGGAAGAAAATTCCAATAATTCCTTAAAAGTTTTATTTAAAAAAATATCCAAATATAAAATACAATATAAAAAAATATTTTCAAAATAATATAATTTTTTTTTAAATCCCCAAAATTTGGAAAGAAAACTCTTGCAAATATTTTCAAAAAAGGAGTAAAAATCTTTCCAAAAAAATCCTAAAAATATCTAAAGTGATTACATATATATCAATAAAACTTCTATTTTCTTTAAGAACATTCACAAAAAAAAAAATCAACCAAAATCCAGCGAATTTCGCTGGATTTTGGTTGATTTTTTTTGTGAATGTTCGCATTTTTGAACATTTCTTTTTTTCCACCAAAATATGACCAAAGATTTCCCAAAAATGTTGAAAAGGTGGACATCAGAAGTTTCACTGTGAAAATATATATATTTTTCCACATTTTCAAACTAAGACAGCACAACACGAGGGTTAAAAAAAGCATTTCACCTGCACTAACTACTGTCCTCTCAAAGCTAAAAAACAAACATTTATATATATTCTTTATGTGCGAGTGTGTTTTTGCGTACCAACTCCAAGTCCGGCGACAAAAGCGGCCCCCAAACACGACATCTCGTTGTGCTGGGGCCTGGACACCTTTCTGCCGAACAGGTCCGCAGTCAGCTGCAGGACGAAGTCGTTGGAGGAAACTCCCCCGTCAACCCTGAACCGGAGAGGAAGAGAGCACTCAATTACACCTCGACTCAATTTACTGTAACCGTATCGGAGAAACACACGCCTGTAATGCACTGCTAATAAAACAACCGGACTGCATTACTACTAAAAGCAGGATACACAAGAGCCCAGTCTGCTACGCCCAGTTTGCTGGACACGATCCAGATCACATATGAACACGAGATATGAAAAGACGCCTCTCCTATTCCTGTTACAGTCTGACATAATCACCTGATCGCTGTTGTTTGGGTGGACTGCGGTCACTATGCAGAACTGTTAGAAGGATTTCCATTCACGTTTGCTACCATTCCCTTCATCTGCTGCGTTTTAATGGCACCAACTGGTTATATCAAGGCACTTAACTTCTAATATTTGACCGGCTGAATATCACCGAGCATCTACTGACATTAGCTTCATGGATTTGGCTGCAGAGTCAAACACCGCAGCGCCACTGTGGCCGCGGCTTGGTTTGAAGCCAAATGAAAATGGAGAGCAAATAACTTAGTGGAGACAATTTGCAGCAAATAGGTTGCAGTCAGGAGCATTAATAAAACTAATAGAGGCATAAAATGAACAGAAGAAGACTATTAATATCTACCTCCCTGCCATGATGCACCTACTTTTCCAATCGTTTGCTACTAAGTTGTGTTTTTGTCTTTTTCTTTCTGTAGATTTTTTTTTGACTTTGAATATTATGATTATTATTTTTGTTGTCTTTCTTGTTTTGTTTTTTTTTTTGCATGTGACCTCATTTGGATCTGGGAGAGTTTCAGGGGAGAAGAATAAGATTTTAAAAAGGGGTGGTTCAGAAAAAAAAACAAATCAATGTGAAAAAGATACAAAGCTGAATTCGTTATGAACACAAAAAAAGACTGAGATTTTTATGGAAAAACAAACGTTCTGTTTTGTTCTGTTTTTGGAGAAAAAACAACAACCTGTGGCAAAGTGATTTCCATTCAGTATGCTTTCTTGCATTTTTTTATAGTTTTTATTTATATGTCAGTTGGTTTTTATTTTGTTTTTGTTCTTCATTTAAAGTAAACTTGAAAGTTCACTTTTTCTTTTTCTAGATTTGTATATACCCGGCTTTGCAAAAGTTCTGTTACACTTGTTGAGACATTCACGAAAATGAACACAAAGATTTTTCGGTGCAATAAGATAAAACTTTTGGCTGGCCACATTTCTGATTAATATTATCATTAACACATATATTGAAATATTTGGAAAATGAAAAATTATCTTATGGCACCAAAAAATTTTGTGTTCATTTTGCTTGCATTTTGCAAGTGTAACAGAACTTTTCCAAAGCCCGGTATATATTTATCCCTATTTCTTTATGACGTCACCGTTACACTGCCTGCTCTACATGCCTTTTTAATTGCCCCCTGGGAAAAAATAAAGTTTTCTGAATCGGAATCAAACCAATATTTGTAATAAATAATACATATAATTAATCGTCAACTAAAATTTCATGATTGTGACAGTTCTAGTCTCTTCTGGTCAGACATAAAACAAATGTCCATGAGTCTCTATGACATGTACAGAACATCTACATTACTAGAATCAGAGTGGATGAGGAAAAACTGTACCTGATCTTTGTGATGGGAATGCGGGTCTCTCTTAGCATCGTCTCGTAGAGCTGCTTGTTTCTGGAAAGAATAAGAGCACAAGGAATGAGCATCAAGCAGCATGAAAGACAATGAATAATAGTGAAGACATTTGTACAGAAACCATCTCTTGAAAATGAGTCACCTGAAGGCGACAGACTCCAGAATGGCACGGACCAGATGGCTTTTAGTGGTGGAAGGTTTGAGGCCCATGAGGGAAGCACAAGCTTTGGGATCATTCAAAGGAGCCTTGGAAAAAAAAAAAAAAAAAAACAGATCCTTGTATCTTTTGCATAGTCAGCAAGGGTGTAGTAGGTTTACTGTTCTGCACAGTTACAGCAATAAATCTTGATTACTGAAGCATAACAAAACTGATTTTGTTATCAGATCTTTGCATTTAAACCATAAACATTCGTGACAAACACTTACAAGCGCCAGTTCACAATGGAAGGCAGAGAAAAAAAAAGAGACAACCACGTTACACAGACAGAAATGGAAATCAATGCACATGCCCAACAGCAAACAGACGTCATTCTGAGTAAATACATAATACAGACTGTGTGTTAAAATAAAAGCATAATGTATTCATTTACCTGCAGGCCGCTGAAGGAAGGGACAAAACAAACTCCGTCTGAGTCACTGACACTGTAAGCCATATCACTGGTCTCTGTGACATCAGAGAAGAGCTCTGCAACAACACACACCGGTGTCACGCGCTGAATCTGTCAGCCACCGTCTTATTTATTGTAAAGAAGTCGATGACTTCAACAAGGATAACTGCAGATGATTCTAACGTTCTGTTTCTGTCCTCACTATCATTCTGCTATTTGGGGGGGAAATGCTTTGGCTTGTTTGTATTTCTAAGCAAAGATTTGGTTAGGGGTCAAAATAGTGACACGCGGAACTGTTTAGATGGAAAATTTGCATATTTGTCTTTAGATTCTGTCTTACTGCACGATCCAGACCCTCTGCAAGACCTAAGATTTTCAGTGTGGTAGGTTACTGGATTTGGTCGTTGTTTCCAGAGAAAGCAGTATTATGCAGGTAGCGGAAAGCAAGAACAAAGCCGCAGCAAATGGCAGAATTATTTCTGCATCCTACATCTGGTGAGTCAGACTAGCCAAAAACAGACTGGATTGGAACTGAACTATGGGCTGTCAGCGAGAACCAGAAGCCGGTCTTTTCTAAAATGTGCTTGTATAACATTGTATGTTGCTGGTATGTATTAGCATAAGTAGATGCTCAAGGATCTGTGTGGATGTATTGTGTATCTACCTAAAAGAATGAGGATTGACACCATTGTTTTAATTGAGATGTTTCAGTGTTCAAAGGGGGGAGTGGTGTGGGTTTGAACTGTAATGGGTCTTTCTCTCGTCTTTTGTCTCGTCTATATGTTGTGTGTGGCGGGAGAGTGTGGTCCTGTATTGGGGTCTGGTGGTGAGTGGGGGGTTGGAATTTAGAAGCTTTGCTTCATCCATCCCCTTTTCAAATCACTTATGTTAATTGTCTGATTTTGGTGGTGTTAGAAGCTGGTTTGAAATAAAAATGATCAATCAATCAATCAATCAATCAATCAAACAGGAATCAGGACAACATCATCGTCATGAGTGGATGTGAACGAAACCAGTGGATGCAAACGAGCAAAATGGAGAAGAACGGGTGACTGGAACAAAGAAGTAAGACCACCCAGTGTTAGTCTCACTTCATTGGCTCCCAGTTCATGTTAGAACTGATTTGAAGATACTCCTTTTAACATATAAAGCTGTAAATGGCACTGGGCCATCGTATTTAAAGGAGCTGGTAGTCCCATATGAACCATCAAGGTCCTTGTGCTCTCAGGGGACGGGTGTGCTGACTGCCCCAAAAGTGAAAAACAAGATGGTCGATGTGCACGCTTTTTATTTCAGTGCACCGTCTTTATGGAACGTTAGCTAAGCTAAAGACCCACTTGTTCTCTGTTGCATATGAATCCTAACTTGTGAGGTACTGTGTCTTCTTAGATATTGCTTTTATCAGTTTTACTGTTGTTATTGTGTCTTCTCAGCCTTTGTTTTTATCAGTTATCATTTTATTCTAATTTATCTGTAGCTTGCTCTGTAATGCACTTCGATTTGAAAGTGCTACATAAAACAGTTATTATTATTATTATTATTATAAGTGTGTCACCTGGGAGTCTGAAGAAAACTGGTTTTTAGTGTCAATGTGGACATCTGCTGAATTACAGCAGAAGCTCAAAGGCTCTACTTGGAAGAACAGATTTTATGCAGAGCTTTTGCAGAGTTGACATAAACTACCACCTAGCAGGCTTTGGATGTGTAACTGGTTCTGCAGTAAACAAAAACTTCAGTAGCTCTGTTGGCTAAAAAGTCCTATGTGTTGTTCTTATAGTGGCACAGAACCTGCCACAGTAAGAAATCCCCACAGCTGCTGCATCCACCTCATGGCTCACCCAGTCTCTGAGCCCATTTGATGGCGGTCCCTGTGTCTGCTGCGTTCCCCTCCGCCAGGTAGACCACCTCAGAGCCGATCTTCCACCCCACAATAGGATACAGACCTACAGCGAGAGGACGAGGGGTTGAAACGATCCTGTGTGGACAAATGTGGATATTTTCTGAAGCGTGTTTGACTCCTCTACCTGCTACAGACGTATGCGGTTTGCTCCCAGTGTTGATGTCCATGAAGGTGCCTGTTCCCATGGTGATCTTTACATCACCAACGTCGAAGCAGCACTCTCCAAACATGGCCGCCTGCTGGTCTGCCATCTACGGCAGATGGACGGAGGAAGACATTTGCATGCTGTGATAACAATGAATGCCAAACAACTCGACACTTAAACGTACAATGCTCAAAACGTCTCAAACCCACATTGTGTGTATAAAGGAAAAGCGAGAGTTTACATTAAACGGGGGCCAAAGTCTACACCCTATCCCAGTTTATAAATGTGTTTTATTGTTACCACACTGTTTTAATACATCCCATGAGTCTTATTGCTTTTCTTGTTCTGTCTTATCTGTGCGCATTTATGAGCAATATGTCGTTTCAGGCGATCGACGAGGTTATCGCGAGTAACATATTACCTGCTATAAACAACT
Organism: Acanthochromis polyacanthus; assembly: GCF_021347895.1. Lineage (NCBI taxonomy): Eukaryota > Metazoa > Chordata > Actinopteri > Pomacentridae > Acanthochromis > Acanthochromis polyacanthus. The sequence continues at coordinate 30,423,201 of NC_067121.1, forward strand.
CTGTTAATTGTCATTTTAATGACATAACGGAGTTGACATGCTGGCATCATAAAGTTAGAAGGTTGCAATGAATGTTCTTTATCAAAATCAGATTGTGTGATGCCAAGATTTTGATAACTCACCACTGACATAATGGGAATGGACACTCCAAAGATGGACGGGTCCGTGGAACCAAAGTCAAAGCTGTTGCGTCACAAAGGAGAAAATCAGACACAGTGATTCAGCCGCACAGTGTCTTTCCCTACTCTTATCTAAAAGTGAACTGCAAGCCGCAGAACAACGTAAAAAGCGTGCAATGCTTCACAGTTGCACTAAAATGGCACAGAAATGTTGAAATGATGTAAGAGTTTATCGTACGCAGTCACTGATAATAAGAACTAGTATTAATTATTACTTTCATACAATAATTTAGCTCTGTCATATACAGACATTTAATGCTATTATGTGTTTTTGAAATCACATTAAATACGATCATGTCCAGCTAAAACTGTTGGCACAGACTAAATGTTTTCAAAACACCTTAAAGCATAATTTTGGCGTTTCATTTATTTTGATTGAATGACTTCTGTACAAGGTGAGATCAAGAAGTTTTGCCCAAAAAAAGGCACAACATGTCCATTAAATGTGGCCAATATCTTCTTCGAAGTGGTCTTCCTGTACCCTAGCCGCGCTAGACAACCCACGGCAACGAATTTAATTCTCTGCCAGGGTGGGTCTAATTACCCTCCATAAGGCTCGAGGCTGGATTCTCCTAAAACTGGCCGGACCAATCACCATGAAGTGTAGAGTCAGAAGGCCGGCGTAACTAAGTGACGACAGAGGCGCGACGATTCTGACAGAAACAACCGGCGCACAATAAACAGTTATCTTTCGACTCGGCTTTGGCCACAGCCCTTAAAGATTTGAAGCTAAAATTCAACTTGAAAGATAAACAAAGGACGGCACTGAAGTGTTTCATTGAGAAGAAAGACGTATTTGGACTGATGCCGACGGGATATGGCAAATCCTTAATATACCAGTTGGCTCCGTGGCTTCGCTGGTTGGGAAGCTAATGGGACTTAGCCACAATCTGCCGGTGCTCTCGGAACTACGTCAGCCTATTCGTTACGTTGATTGGTTGTATACCTACCCAATTGCTGCAGAGGGATTTGATAGACAACCTTTCAGCCCGCCTCCCTCCCTGTCGAGCTTCCCTAGACCCTTGTGCCGTCAGAAACATGGGTCTAGCATGGCTAGGCTAGTCTTCCTGTGCAGTGATACCCTGCTCCCAGTGCTCCAGTCATATTTGGATCGCTCACTGGGAATGGGTCTACAGCTACAACTAAGAGACCTCACAACAGCCTTCGTTTCAAACACTGCAAGAGCACTGGGAGAGGGATATCGCTGCTCAAGAAGGTTAGTGTGAAGCCATTTTATATTGAAGACAGCTTTTACTTCTTATGGATGCAGTCTTGGAACTTCTTAATTGCACCTTGCATTCAATTACATTTCCCAGCCTTTCAATGCACATAAAATAAATGCTGCATGTGTGGACAGCATTTCCAGAAAAAGTCAGAGAAAAGTGCATACAATAAATACATTTTAATGACGCAAGAGTTAAATTGTTTTCCTGCCCTACTTTACTTCTATCATCTGGAATTAAAAATTTAAAAAAAACAATAAAAACCCGGCAAACTGTAGGACACCGTGAACAGTGCATCAGAGGTCAATGTGATAAAAATGAAATATTTTATATAGAAAGATTTTTATTGGCTAAAAGTCAGGAAGGAGATTCAAGTGTTTGTTGGCATTTGAAATGAATGATCGACTCACCCTGTATTTTCTACTTTGGGGAAAATAGACAGAGGCAGAGACACAAGAGAGGAGAGAAAGCCACTCCAACACATCTGTGAAACAAGTCGCATTACAGAGATATGAAAAAACACACACACAGACAAAAAACGGTGAACAAACATGATATACAACAGACCTGATAGGAGTCGAAAATCCCTGTTGCACTGGCATTAGAGTAATCTGTGGCATGGACCTGTCCTAAAATACAAAAGGCAAATAATAATGTATTAAAAGTCACTTTCTAAAAAGGTACAAAAAAACACCCTAAAAACCCAACTTGCACAAACTCCAGGTCACTTTTATTCCCCCCCAACACCCCCTCTCCCACAGAAGGGAGCTGAAACATTCCTGAGAAATTTCAGCCAATCAGTGATGCAACAGGATTGCAGAAACAAAGAACATTCTGTCTGGGACTTAATGTCCTGTTAGAGATTGTATGAAATGCATTTCAGTGGACAAATCATGTAGGACTGCACTATTTCAAACACACACTGTGCCCAGAGGGAGCTGGAGAAAAACAAACGATGCCAAACCCACCTTTTGTGAGTTTGAACAGCAGCCAGGTGTCTATTGTCCCAAAGCAGCAGTTGCCTTCATCTACTGCTTGACGAACCTGGAAGAAGAAAGAAACATGAGGAGGCTGAAAGAACAAGCCAGTGAGTGCTGCGGTCCATCTCACAATATGCTGCACCTGGATTTTATTTATGTTAAACTATTCATTAACCCTGTAAAAACCCACTGCTACAAAAATACAACATCAGCTCTATTTTTTTTCTTATTATTTTTTATTTTACATAGATTTGCTCATTTTGTTTCATATTTGGGTTTACAGGGTTAGGTCGATTATACATAAATAGATTGGTTGTTTCTACTATTATTTTTACGTAATTTAACAAAAAAGGTGCAAATGTGACATATCTCAGGCCTGAACACTGGATCTGAGCGATTTGAGACAAAGAACATTGAAAAATAAAAACAAAAACAACTTTTGTTTCGGCTAATATTACGACGGAATTTTTAAAAAAATGGGCAAAAGTGACGTATCTCAGCCTCGTAAACATTGAAAAATTAAGTCCTTGAAGAAAAAGAAAAACAAAAAAAGTTGATCATACACAAAAGATTGATGGTTTCTACTAATATTTCTACATAATTTAAAAAGAAATGTGGAACTCTGATGTATCTCAGGCCCAAAAACGCTGAAAATGAGGTCCTCATACGTCACATTTGGAAAGTTCTTTTTAACTTATGTGGAAATATTCATTGAAACAACTAATTTATTAATGTATAACCGACTTAAATCCTGTCAGCACATAAAGACAATGTCAGCCTTCTGCGGATGGAACAGTGGCTGTAAATTCACCAACTAATAAGCCAATCTCGTTCAAGCTGACAACTTTAAGAATCGGTGAATTCAATCAATGGATAATTTTAATTTTCTGGTCCTGCAACTTAAAGCTGCTGTCCGGAGTTTGAATCGCAGCGTCTCCCAAAACACCGGTGGTCCCACCCTCCCTCCCTCTGATTTCGCCCCTTTATTTGTGCACGCGCGCAGTACATGAGAGGAGTGCCCGGAGTGCTGCAGCATCTTGCCCGTTTTGCTGTTTTCCCCTCTTCTACATTTAGTACATTTAGTAAATAATAAAGGAATTACGTTAGAATGCTGTATTGAGTCTAACTTGTCCTAATACCAAAATAACATGAATCTGCTAGGACGAACGAGTAAAGTTTCAATATGTGATTACACTCGTGTATCCCTCTCGATGACGTTGTTTATCAAACTTAGTGCATTTACGAGTGTATATGTGTTACATTGTTTATTTATTTCTATCTAGAGTTCAGAATTGCATGACTCCTCTGACGAAGAGTATGTCCCAGACGCCCCAACATCTTCCTCCAGAGGTCGGGCATCTAAACGAAGCCGTCAGGCGGGCTATGGAGGCCGTGGTCGGGGAGCGAGGCGAGCACCCCGAGCCAAAAAACGTCCTGCAGTCTCTTGGCCTGACGAGCCGTGGGATTGGTAACTTTTCTGGAAGTTGCTGATCCCTGATGCTCTCTCCTCCACAAGCAAAACAAATGTGCGCGCGGTTGCATAGTGCGTAGCTCGCCCACCTCTGCATGGGCTTGCTTGCTGTGCGCGTAACCGTTGATTGACAGCATGACAAAGCTGAAGCTCGAACTTGATTGGTCGGCAGCGACCGGCGCTTTTTGGAATAACATGGGGGTCTATGAGAGGAAGGCGGGGCTCAGGAATAAATTTTCATATCGCGTTATACTAACTTTATATTATAGTATCGAACTAGACTAACACATTTAAGCTTTGTTAAAAAATGATACATAAATTGAAAACAAACGGAAACTCCGGACAGCAGCTTTAACAAAGCTTTCAGCAAACACGATGAACAATCATCACTGCTGATTTTTCTGCAACGTTATGTTTTAGATTAACTGTGAAATCTCTGAAAGTACACTACATAACTTCTGGTAGCAGTGACATAACTTTATTTGCGGCTTTCGCTTTTCAGAGCTCTCTATTCCAGGATTCATTGTGCCTCTGCCAAGAAGAGCGCCTGCAGGGAGTTTTCAGCGCTGATTGTTTGCCTGTCAGTGGGATTTTAGACAAATTAACAGGCAGATTTCAAAAAACCTTGTGGAGATGTGAGACATGGGCAAAAGAATTAGGTCTTACTTTCTGGTATTGCATGACAGAGCACTGAGCAGATAGCACATTCCTTTCTAGTGTAGTTTTTTTGGCATCAGTCACAACTATTTGAGCGGCACTTTAAACTAGCAAACACTGTTTACTGCATTTATCAAGCAGGTCAATGTGCATCACAGTAGCCCTAGATCTAAGTTCAGATCAGCTAACTGGGTTAAATATGACTAATGAACACATCCACACACCTGCTTGTAGTGTGTGAGGGCCCAGACGAGGCGAAAGGTGACGTGCTGAGTGGAGAAGACGATGAGACTCGCTGCGAGGGATCGCTTCTGTCTGGTCAGGAAGTAGACCATCTTCATGACGCCGTGGATTGCCTAAGATATTTGACAAAAAACAACAAACCACAATGAATGAAGGGACAGTATACCCAGCACTGGTCCAAGAAATACTCAAAGGCTGTATCAGAGTAATTCAGGAGTTTAAGTACAGAGTGTCTTAAAAAAACTGACATCATTTCATCATCTAATAATTTGTTTAAAATTTGTTTGCTCAACAAAAGTGAGATGGATCGGACGTGCTAATGAAGGAGACAATTTGCTATTGAAACGGCCCCCATGCTCACCTGACCTAACACCGTACAATTTCTTTCTGTGTGGTTACGTGAAAGCCCTGGTCTATATCCCACCACTTCCCACATGTGGTGAAGAACTCAAGAAGAGAATCACTGAGGCTCTGGAGAGTGTCACACATGACATGCTGCAGAGAGCGTGGCAGGAATTCCACTACAGACTTGACATTGAACATTTGTAATAACTTTGGAACATTCTAAAATTACCATCCCCCAGAATTTTCCATTTGAAATTTGAGGAATAAGATATTTTATGTCCGAAATAAATCCTACTAATTATCATTCCTCTTGACCGTGTAGTCATTCCGATATGGACGTCTCAAATGATGTCATTTTTTGGGACACCCTGTGTTTTATCCTTCATTTGAGCTTTGAACCTTAATAAAATAAATGAAATGAAGTGATGCAAAGGAGCCTCACTTTCATGGTGCAGGATCTGTTCCAGGACTTCACCAGGTCTGCGGTCCTCTGATCCTGCCAGCTGATGAAGTTATGGAAAGGAACTCCAGTTTTCCTGTCGAAATGGAACGAGAAGAAGTGAAACAAAACAGAGAAGGAACCAGTGTGGAAAATGAATCACACAAAGGCGGTGTGCTAAATTGGTTCCCTACTAGCTCCCCCACCAAAGCAAGCAACTAATGCATGTAATTATTATGTTATTATTATTATTACCTACCTGTCCCATGTAGTGAAGGTACCTCGTTGAGTAGAAATGCCGAGAGCTTCTATCTGACGCATTTGTACACCTGCATCTATACAAGAACAAGCACGGAGATGTATGCAGGAATGTTATTTAAAGCCAGAATTGCAAATGGTTTCCAGTCTATGATGGACAAAACATCCTTTCACATTTCAGTTAATTGTAATTCTGTAAAACAACAACACAGGATACAGCCTCCAGACAAACAAACAAATAGCTTTTAAATAATTGAATATGCGTATGATTCACGAGCTGAGTGTTACTTTTTTGGACGACTGCCGTATCAAACCACAATTAATGTAAGTGCACCTAAAGAAATACAATCTGTCTTTTCTGCTGCATGTTCTGTCATGAAAACTGTGACGTTTGTTGGGGCGTTGCAATGTTTCATCACATTTGCATTTGTCAAAGGACGTGACTAATGTCACTAACACCCAGTATAATCCCTTAATACAGCTGTAGGGGGATGTGAAAACAGGAAGGGTGCACAGCTGTACCTTGCACTGCTCCCTTAACCACAGTGATAAACCCTTTCCACAGGTCATCTGGGTCCATCTCCACATGTCCCACCTCTGGATACAAGGGGACAACCTGGAGAGAAGCATTGACGGAAAAGCAAACACACTCTAAATGCAAACACTCACTGTAAATTATGCAAATGTTTGCTGTGGGTGAGAAATATAAAGCTAAAAGGGTAAAGATGAGGGGGCGGTACCTTGGTGATGCATGATCCCCGGATTTTTGCCTCCTTGTCATAGACATGACATTTAATTGACGTTGTACCAACGTCCACTGACAAGATGAAGCTTTCCTTCTTAAAACCATTCCGCTGACTCCCCATCGTAGCCGTATTTCTCCTCTCCTTCTTCAAATCGGTCCCACTTCCTCCATGATCAGCTCATGCTGCTGTTTTTGATAGGCTGAGGGGATGGCGTGACCCGATAATCACTTATCTGCTGCCTGCTCCGACTGAGCTGTCGCGTCGGGGCTGTAACTTGAACTTCGGACTGAGGTTGCCTCAAAGTTCACTTCAACCTGTTAGAGTCAACACGGAGCAACAGCCGAACAATCGCCCACACAGTGTGGACAACATATCGAAGTTCAGTATTTGTGAGAGACATAAATACACACTTGAAATTAGTGCGGAGTCAAAATATGAAGCTGAACTAGGAGTTGACCAACCCAATTGAAGCTAATTAGCTACATGGCTACCTTTCAGAAAAATACATTTGAGCGGTTGTAGCTTGGGAAAAAACACTACTTTTCTGGCAAAACATTATACATTAATACCAAATATTTACCCGGTGTGTGATCGTGAGAGATCGTGCTGTTCTGAGGAGGGGAGTTCCGTAAGCTGTAGTCGTTAAATCGCGTAAACATACCAGAAGCTTTTTCTCCTTGCGGGCATCCGTACGTAGTAGACCAAACGCATGCGCAGTCCGCGGTTTTGCTCATGTGGATGTTTTTAGCAGATCACACGTGTGTCCACCGGCTACCTTGTTTCTGGTTCCAGCCTGTGTTTGTGTGGTGTTTTAATACACAGCATGGCAAAAACCGACGTAAGAATTACGTTAAGTTGCATTTATATTATCCAGGCTTCAGTTTATTAGTTTAAGCTTACTGTTATTTAATGCTACATGCTACAAACTCAATAGCTAACAGTTTGTTAGCTAGCGAATGAAAAACAGCGTTCTTCCACTGACAAGCACTGTTTTAAGTTGTTAATGCATAACTGTGCAACCTGTTGGTTTGGTTTACTTGGGTGCTTCATCACGAAAACGCTGTTTAATTTCACCCAAAGTAAGACTGAGTCATTAGCTGACTCAACTATTAGTAAAGTGTCAAAGGATATTAATTTTGAAAGTCAGTTAATAGTCTCAGTAGTCTACCAAGGCAAAATACCAGAACCTGTGCTAGTCAAACCTGTTCAGTGTGAGAATTTGCTGCTTTCATTTTGCTTTCCATTTTTTGTCAAAGCTCCATTGCATTAACGAAGTGTCAATACCATTATATTTATTGTTAATAACTGTATTTATTTCTATTATCACAATCTGCACACTTGGTTCACTTTAAGCGTTCTCTTTTGCACATATCTATAGCTGCACATAGTAGTTGTGCACTCATTTTAATATGTCAGTATTTGGATAGCGGTAAATGCTAATGTGCGGAAAATATAAAGAAGAATAACAGATTTTCTTTTTTTTGGAAAAGCCAGATACATTTGTAACTGACAAACAAGCAATTTCATACAATCACAATGTTACAAATGTGTTTTTGTTCTAATCTTTATTTCAGGCAACAAAACGTAGTAAAAGACAAAGCAAAGTTGTCAAAGGTAAAGGGGAGGACAGCGCTAACACAGTCAAGTCATTTCTTCTAAACAACATGAAATTTGCAGTAAATATGACTGTTTCTGTTGAGTAATGACAATGAATCACTCAATCAATGTTAGTTTCAGAAGGGCAGAATGAGGCCAAGGAGGACAACCCCACTGAGAGGACAGGAGTGGAGGTACAACAGGAGGAGGACCAAGATGAACAAGGTACTGATCACGCATAACACATGATGTCTGACTGAAATTCTGAGTTGTGCGAATAAAGAAAATATCTTTTTAGATTCTCAGATGAACATAGAGGTAAAAGGAAACACCCCAACAGTAACTGTGTCCTGGGATGAGAAGAAGAAAGAGGAAGGAGAAGGTGATGACACAGAACAGATGACCGATGCAAATGATCAGATGACTGGAAGTGGTACAGACTTTTATTACTCTGTATGACATGAATTATTATTCCTCCTCTGAGATGTATGTGTCAGTGAAGTTCCATTCATTATCTGAGTCTTATTGTATGAAACCTAAAAAATGGCACTTCATGTCTATAACAAGATCTGTCAGTTGCAAGACATATTTCAATTTTAGACTTGAACTCCATTTAATTCTACAAATGAAAAACTCCATCTTCACCGGAAGCCACAGAAATTTGTAGGGAACACATTCACATCAGTTTTGTCGTGTCTTCAAGTGATAGCAGGGCTGTGTTTTTTGTTTGTTTTTTTACCAGAAGAACAGTCCCAGATCATCTCTTCGGCTGATGCTGCTGTCTGTCCCACTGAGGAAGCTCCAAGCCACATTGCAGAGACAGAAGTGGATCAAGAGATGGAGGAATGTGGAGTAAAACTGGGTATGACACCTAAACACCACCATATAAAGGTGTCTGAGTTAAATCCTGGACCATAGCAGTAACAGTGCTTCCTCTTTAGAATCTCAAATGGAAACCGCTCCTCAAGAAAATGAAAGTACGCCTGCCGTAACCCGTAAGAGGAGGAAGAACAAGACTGAGAAAGAAAATAATGAAAATAAAAAGACAGCAGGTACGCTCATTGTTATTAGTATTTGTATACAGTTTACATCTTGTACTTCTATTATCTTATTTTTCTTATTTATTTTAATTCTTGTTTTTTCTTGGCACTTCAGACACTTAAGACACTTCACACAAACTCTTTTAAACACTTTTAGAAACTTGCATTTTGTACTTTGTATTCTTTATTTCTATTTTACTACTAATCTCTGTGTAATTATGTCATTTATTGTTTATTGTAATCTGGCAAAATAATTTCCTCTGGGATGAATAAAATAGATTTTATCTTATCATAAGATAAAATGAAATCTACTTTATTCATCCTGGAGGAACATCAGAGAGTTAACATTTAGTCTTTGACAGAACTGTCTCAGGTAGAGGTTCGTTGTTTCTTTGTCTTTTGTTTACTTTTGCTCTTTGCCTTTCATAATTTAGTCATACTCACAAAATACTCTTAAATGCAGTCACCTTGTTTGTCTCAAAATGGATGTATGCAAAAACTGGGATGAATCTCTTAATGGGAGCACTATAACATCTCAGCCGAAGTTTGAAACTCTGAAAATGTCTAAAAAAATCACCAGTATCCATGTCCCTTCAAGCTAAAATTAATTAAAACCACCTAGTCTGAATACTTTAATGAAACCTCATCGAAACTGCTTGTAAACAAACTTTAGGTTTAGACAAGTAAAGGCCTGATCACGGTCTCTCTGTGTGGACTAACCAGACTTTTAAAGAGTGGGTGTCAGATGCACTCGCTGCTTCTTTAATACTGCAACAGGTGCTCGGCAGTTAACTGCGCCGGCTGTCTGATTGAACACAGATCAACACACAGGGCTCCCACGGATGTTTCTGAAATGCCATGACTGCACTTTCCACACAAGCGTGAACTAACCGTGACGTCACCCGTTGGTTTCAACGCCAAGAAAATGAAACCCGGATTTTGCTACTTCCTAGTTGCCATTTTGGATTTTTTTGGAGCCAGTGATGTAAAAAGCGTCGTCAAACAGGCTGGACTGGAGAGCAACTAGGGGCAGGACCAGTCTATGGGCGGGCCAGACTGAGAGCTGAAGACTCTCTTATCTCTTATCACTCGAGACAAGACTGTCTATCAAGTATAGCCACGCCCCCTGGCTCCGCCAACTTTAACGATTTATTTAAAATTCAGTATTGATTTATTTTGAGATCGGCCACCTGATCTCTCATTTTGACCATGAAAATTAACGGGGAAAAAAACTCTGAGCTGTAGAACATCAGTCTATCAAATTTTATTTTTTCCGGTGATGAATTGGGGTCTATGGAGCAAAAGCTTTTTGGAGCCAACCCTAGTGGACGGTGCGATATTTCAAGTTTTTGACACTTCCGGGTGGGCTTCATTTTTGGAGCCAGATGCTACGTCCATCTTTATATACAGTCTATGTTTCCACAGCTGGTTACAGACTGGACTGAAGCACCGTGTAAATGATTTTCCCTAAGGCTTGTCAAGCACTATGAAATAGCCTGTAACTGGAAGTTGTTACCGTCCCATCCCGACAGCAGAGAGTGGACGTAGTGCAGGATTTCAAGAATTTGGAATTTCTCACCACTGATGGAAAGCATGTAGCTACAAATGAAAGTAGCCCCAAAGTCCATCAGCTTCAGCAACCTCACAGATTTGGGGACACTTGAAGATAGATAGATAATTTATTAATCCCGAGGGAAATTCAAGAGACAAACAATTCCACAGTTTTTTAGCATCACAAAGTCCAAATCCTACACGCTGTTTTCATACTAGCTGTGCTGATGTGTATCCAATTTTCTCTCTCCTGCAGTAAAGGGGAAACGGAAGGCAGACCCTGCTGATGAGACTTCCCCATCAAAGAAAACAAAGCTTGTCAGTGATGGTATGAAGTCACATTACAGTGAAATGTTAAATTCATTGTCATGTACGATGTCTGATTTTCCTGTCGTCACACATTTTACTGCCTTATTCAGTTGCAGGTTTCCGTCTCTTTGTTGGCAACCTGAACACCTCGAAACCCTTTGCAGAACTCAAAGATTCATTAGCAAATTACCTCGTGACACAAAGTCTGCTGTTTGATGACATCCAGTTAGATCGGTCCAAGTGAGTGTGTTTGGATTTTCATGTTCGGTTCTTCATTAGATGCTGGGCTTTGTGAACACTGCTGCTATGCTAAATAACTCAAAAGTAGTTTTCTGCTCTTGTAGAAAACATGCTTTTGTAAATTTGGCCTCAGAGATGGATTTGACCAAAGCCTTGGCGTTAGATGGAGAGACAGTCTTTGATAGGCCGTTGAAAATGGCCAAAGCAAAGGACAAAAGTGAGGAGAAAGTGAAAGTGAAACCTCCTCCACTGGATAAAAAAGGTAACAGAACTGCTCGATCAATCAGTGACTTAAATTATGCTACTTGCCATTTGATATAGATGGAAGCGTAATGTCAATGCTTATAAAATCTAACACCAGGCCATTCATTATGGAGTTTAAAAAAACACATGTATTCCTAAATACTAGATTTATGATGTAATGATCTTGGAATACGAAACAATACAAAGACCAAGTAGATTCATGGAGATCAACAGTGTGTGTGCTGTTTTTTCAGCCAAAGATGCCAGGTGTTTGTTTCTGAAGAACTTGCCGTACAATGCAACAAAAAAAGACATTATGAAAATCTTCCGCAAGGCCATCGCCATCCGGTTTCCTGGTGGAGCTGAAGGCCCAAGCCATGGGTGAGAGTTTGAAAAACCTGCGATAAAGTTTGCTTTCTAACATACAGCGATGTCAAAGCTACATGTTTAATGAATATTTGCCATATATATTCAATTAAGTGTTCTTCATTTTCAACAGTATCGCCTTTGTGGAGTTTAAAAATAAAAAAATAGCTACAAAGGTGCGGGAGAGAAAACAAGGAGCTCGAATCCGAGGCCGGCTGTTGATAGTGGACTGTGTAGGAGAGAGAAATGTGTCAGAAGTCACCAAAGCTGATGCTGACAGCAAAAGCAAAAAAGGTAAATTACTGTCAGACGCTGGAATGATTCTGAAGTTATTAAATTTAATTTTTATTACGGGACTTCCCTGCATTGAAAAGCGTTTTCTTTCCTTCTCACAGCTGCACCTCCTCCAAGCAATACTCTGTTTGTGAGCAATTTGTCCTCCAATGTGAATGAAAAAAACCTAAAGAGCGTCTTTCAGAATGCAGTTAGTATCAGCATACCTGAACGCCAAAGCAAACCCAAGCGGTAGGCAAACCTACGCCGATTCATTTTACTTTTACGTGATGGAAGTATTTAAATGTTTTCAAGAACAAAACCCATCTGTTATTCTCTGCAGATTTGCATTTGTAGAGTTTGCAACTGTAGCAGATGCTGAAAAGGTGCTCAAGTCACCCAAAAAGATTAAAGTCGGCAAAAGAGAAGCCACAGTGCAGTTCTGTATGAAGGCAAAGGCAGACAAACCTGAAGGTATTTGTGAGTGTTCATGTACACACGGCTGCTTTCTTTGACCTGTTTGACATTTATTTTAATTTTTAAATCTTTAATTTTCCCTTGAAGTCCTTTCAAAAACACTGATTGTAATGGGCCTCGCTGAAAAGACGACAGCAGAGACACTCAGAGGCGCCTTTGAAGGATCCGTCGACGCAAGAGTCGCTGTAGATAAAGAGACGGGACTTTCAAAGAGGTGGGCAGCTTGAGGTTGTCTCTCCACTTCGCTAACTATCTAAACAGATTGCCATCTTTTTTTTCTTTACTTGCTGCTGTTTTATGTTACATCCTCATCAGGTTTGGCTTTGTGGAATTTGAGAGCGACGAAAATTGCAAAGCTGTCAAAGAAGCCATGGAGGACTGTGAGATCGATGGCAGCAAAGTGACCGTAGCTTATGCAAGAGCCAAGAGTGAAAAAGGTCGGCAAGGTGCCAGAGGAGGCTCGACGGGGCGTCCCAGTGGACAATCTGCAGCTCCGGGGGCTCCCAAAGAGGGACGTGGAGGCAAAGAAAAAAGCCTGAAAGGTGGAAAAAAGAGCAAAAAAGGTAACGCTGTACTTACTGCTAGAGAAGTTGGTAGTCACACATAACTATGTGAAACGTGAATTTGGTTTCTTAAGTGATGAACATATGGAGAATTTTCATCTGACCCTGCATTACCTGTCATGGTACGTGTCCGAGGCGTTGTTGGCTTGGTAGGTGTGCGACTAGACATTGCCACAATGCATGATTGACGATTGCTCCCGTCTACAAACACATAAACATGAATCAACATGGTGGCCTGTTTGGAAACTTACTCTTAATACGGAGACAGACACATCATCGAAATGTGTTTCTAAAAGCACGAGGTGAGAAATCAGACATGCACAGTCTGATCTCTTTTTTCATTGACAACCGTTTGTTTAAACTCTCACTCGAGTCACTGATTTAACTCTTAAAATCTCAGCTCTGTGTATCACAGTTGCAAAATTAGATTTTTATTATTTTTTTTCTATTAATCCCCTGTTGCCTTAAAATGGCTTAGATGTGAGTCTGCTTCCTCTAGATGAGGGGTGTCAAAATAATTTTAGTTCGGGGGCCACAGACAGCCCAGTTTGATCTTCAGTGGGCCAAACCAGTTAAATCACAGCATAATAACCTGTAAATAAGCAAAACTCCAAACATCTCCTTTGTTTTAGTGCAAAAAAATACATTCTGAAAATGTTCACATTGAAGGAATTATCTTTTTACTAAACTTTATGAAGAAACTGAAATGTCTTAATAAATGTAAGTTTAATTTTAGCAAAATTATTCCTCAGTTTATCATTTACACATTACAACTTACAGATTACAGATCTTATGAAGTGTCTCAAAGATACAAAGCATTTAGTCACAGAGGTATCCAAAACTGAATCGTATAGTATTTTACTTTATGATCTAAAAGTCAGACAAAGAAACGCATAAAACAACAAAAACAAACAAAATGCTTCGAAAATGAGACACAAAATAGCAAAAGCGGAAACAAGATGACAAAAAAAACGCAAAATGATACACAAAACAACGCATATAGCAAAACACAAAATGACAAAATAAAATCAAAAAGACAAGCGAGACAGACATGGAACACAAAACGACAAAAACGAGAAACAAAACAACAAAAACATGGGACAAACGACAAAATCAGTCAAAAAAAAAAGACAAAATATTCCAAAAATGAGACGCAAAGTGACAAAACAACAATAAGCAATCTGGCCTTTTACTTTGTGATGAAATCAACTTGTCATGGTTGAGAAATTATTGCAAATTTATAGTTTTACAAATTTACAATTTGCAGTTAATGTCTTCTCTGTAATTTTTACACTTTACAAAGTTGGACCGGATTGGAACCTCTGGAGGGCCGGTTTTGGCCTGCGGTCCGCATGTTTGACACTCCTACTGTAGACCATGTAGATCTATGAAGTCCATTTTCAAACACAGGATTGGTTTCTCAGCTTTGATACATATGAAACCTTGATAATATGTCCTCCTGCATATTAAAATCACCCTATGGAAATGTTACCAAGGTTTTAAAAACGTAATTTTAAGCAGAGGAGGTCTTTAAAAGTTTGTGTGTCTTTTCCCATGACGACGAGTTGCGCTGCATAACCCTGATTTGCATAATGTAGCTTAGTCTTCAACTTTATGCAAATGAGGTGGTCACCTCTCAAAACCCTCCACACCAGGGGTAATTAGGAAGCCTGAAAATGAAAACCCCTGTGGACATCAGCTCTATGAATACACGCCTGTCTTTTATCTCATTGCTTCTGTTTTATGTCCCAACTAGTAGTCAGTGCCAATACCTTTGTGGTGTCAGAGAATGGGCTTAATCTCAAAGTTCAGATTAGTACACGATAATGTGGAGTTTATGTTCCTGTTATTTCATTTTTACATGACTTTTGATGGTCATTATGAAAAATACATTTGAAAATGTCTTTCTTTCAGGTAAAGGACAGGGAGCTGCCACACCACAGGATGCTCCTAAAAAGGTGAAAAAGCGTAAAGAGTAACTTGTCCTGAGAAACCTTAAAAACTACAGTTGCGCCCGAAAGTATTCATACCCAGAACAACTTTAGCTTCTTATTGAATTGCTCAGATTCATCAGAACGGTTCTGGTGGTGATCCTGGGATTCTTCTGGGCCTTTTGCTCCACCATTCTCACCAGTTTCCTACCATGAGGTTGTAGCCTTTCCCCGTCTTGTGATCAGCCACAATGTGCAGCTCTTTCTCTCAGAGAATAATAATATTCTTATAAAGCTGTTTGATTTCAGCTTCAGGTGACAGGAATCATATTTGACCGCTGACCCACATCGGTGATAAAATGCTCTAGAACACAGTAGAAATGACCAAAATCACCTGATATGTGAAAGACGCTAGATTTTTTGGAAATTTGTGACATTTCATGAATACTTTGGGATGTGTCTTTATTTTTTTGTTACCAGGAAGAGACATAATTGAAACATTTCTAATGCAATCGTACCATATTTTGTGACTTGTTCATGCCGTTGCTGCGGGTGAAGAAAACCCTTTGGTCAAATAAAATTTTACTACAAATCTAAATGATCTGGGGCATGGCTGTGTAAGATGTCATGATGTAAACTAACTGAATGTGTGTTTGCGCTCTCATGTTTTTTGGGTGTGATTGAGTGTTTTGGTGTAAAACCTGCACCATGTAAGAATACATGAACAAGGTGTCCCAAAAAATTTGACATCATTTCGCAGGCGAATAATTTTGGCAGTTCTTTTTGAAATAGCCTTAAATTTTCACCGAATGCATAGAAACAGATCAAGATTTTATATTTAATGTTTTTTGTTTTGTTTTCCCGTTGAGCCATGCCGTTCACTCCCAAGAGAAGTCATTTTGCATCTTGGAAAATGCTGATGCTGATGATGATGGTCTACCAGATCCTTTAGCCCTGCATGAGCAGCCTTCCTCTTAGCATTTTTGGTACCAAGTCCAAATTTGTTTGCCAGTTGGTTAAGTTTTTCCACATTTTGCATTGAAGGCATGCTGCACAGTCTTGGGTGACTGTGTGAGCAGATTCCAAGATGTAGAATGATCTCTGTATGGGAGTGAACGGCATGGCTCAACCTGAAAACAGAACAAAAACAAAACATTAGATATAAAATCTTGAACTGTTTCTGTACATTCTGTGAAAATTTGAGGTTATTTCAACAAGAATTGCCAAAATTTTTGGCCTGCGATATGATGTCATATGTTTTGGGACACCCTGTATAATACCATACATTGTGCATTTAGCTGTAATTTAATCAATTTCCTAAATATATATGAAAACCTATGAAAGGACACTGAGTTATTTTCACTCTGCAGTTTGACAATGTGAAAAGCTGGCAAAGATTTGATGGAATTTTCTAATGCAAAGCTGCATTTATTTTAAAACCGAACAGCAGTTTTTGTGTGTTTTGTCGTAACAGTGTGACAAAGATGCAGAAGGTTAACCCAGGACTTGGTGAAATCTCAGCCAAGTCACAGACTGTTTCTTCTTTCTGCTGCTGACCTGCAATAACTCCAGTCTCCCAACTGAAACATGCCGTTCTGTCCAACCAATGGGCCGCTTATCATAAAACGTGGTTTTGCTGTCTGGAAAGACGCTGTAAAGATGTCAGGAAGTGGCCGTATTACTTTTTATCAGGAGAAGAAATAAGTTGCAAATACAGAGTTTTATGTCCATGCTGACGGAACAGGCATGTCTTTGTGAAGGGATTCTTGTAACCAGGGCGGCAACTAAGGTTGATCAGTGTTTCCTCAAGCCTAATGTCTTGAAGATATACAGTTTACTATCATGGAGGAGAAAAGAAACCAGAAAACATCCAAGATTCAGAAGCTCAAATAAAACAACTTAGACTCTTTTTTCTTAAAGAAACTCAGACTGATGCATAGATTATCAAGGAGTTGCAGTAGTTGGCAGATGATTGTTGCAGCTCCGTTGAATAAATTTGAAGTGTTTACAGTAATCAGGAAAGATTTTTTGGTAATATTGGCTGTATTATAGTACGGTGTCCTATGTTCACGTGTATATAGTAAATATGAAATCTGATCACCCCTTTGGAAGTTTCACTTTTTGGTTGGTTTTGTAACAGTGAATCTTGGCCATCTTGTTAAGCAAGAATTTAGAAAAAAGATTGGTCAAAATTAAGAACAGATGTCTCCAAGCTTATGTCAATTTACAATCTAAAATTTAAAATAGGTGATTGCATAAGTATTTGCCTCCTTTAACGTTTTTCTTTTAACCCACTGAGGGGTGAGAGAAACAGAGATCATCCGAGTGCTGACAAAGTGTCCCAAGTGATTGTAGTATAGAGATATCTGTAACTGAACGGTCCAGTCACTGTGAATCAGTTCTCCTGGCTTTAACTACTCCACGATGACAACAGAACAGTCCAAGCAGCTCTTTGAAAAAGTCACTAAACAGTCTACAAGAACATTTCCAAGTCACTGAAGATCCTTTCAAGTATAAATCTATCATTAGGAAATGGAGCAGATATGGCACATGAGTGTATCTGCTTTGAGCAATCCACCTTTAAAAACCAAGTGACCGTGCGAGTAAGAGAGGAAGGCCACCAAGACACCTATGAGAACTATGAACGGCTGAGATGGAAGAGACTGTACATACAACAACTGTTCTTCACAAGTAAAAGTTTTATGGGACAGTGACAAAGAGAAAACAGCTGTTGGAAAGGCCTGTGAGAGACTCTGAAGTCAACTAGACGAGGGCTTGACGAAGTGTAATCTAAGTCACAAATCAAAGGCCAGAGTCTTGGACTTGACCGTGTTCAAACGCTAAAGATCTTCAAAAAAATCACCAAGAGAAGTCAGCATTTGGAGACAGCAGGATTCATTGTCGATAAAAATCCAGAAGTTCTTAGCAGCAATAACACCCCAAGAAAGATGGAGATCGTGAGCTGTGCGTCGTCTGTGAGAGTTGGTCATTTTACCACACCTGTAGGGCGTATGATTGGAGTGACAGTTTTTACACCATTATACTTTTCTAAATCTGCTGGTCAGATCATGATGTCAGGTTAGCATATTTCACACTAGATCTCACTTTACAGAGGATATTAGGTTATCATTGGGTCATGCTTCATACAGGACATGCCCAGACATGTTCATACTTTGCCTTTTGATTTTGAGACAGATTTCATCCATATTATACCTTTATGTATTGGCATGTTTTCTGATACACCTCTTTTACAAGTTATATTGCTATATTTTGCCATTATGATTTGAATACTCCTATCATCTTCCACAAAGCAAAGTTACAGGATATATTTTGTGATCTTCCGGCTGTGAGGGTGTGTAAACCCCAACTTGAGGGTGAATTTATCTTCCATTTTATACTTTATTGAACTCATGTTGTTTTGGAGAAACATGTTTTCACTTTGACATTAGAGAGTCTTCTTTTGTTGCAAATATTGACTATGATTTAATATTAAGGCAACAAAAGAGTCTTGTATGAAGTAAAGAATGTTTTGCAAATTATTCTATATGTTACAGTATTCAAGCTTGAAATCAATAGTTCTGATGCCTTTTATTTTTAACCATTTTTTAAATCTAAATTACATGTTTTTTTTTTACATGTAGCTCAAAAATGGACAAACGAAAACATACACGACAAACACAAATATACAATTTGGCAACACAAACTCGTGGCATCATCTGAACCCACATAAAGAGGAGAATTAAGTTTAAAGATAAACTCTTCAAACAAAAGCATCTCTAAGCCTGTTAAATGTGTAAAATCTAATTCAATTAAAGTCAGCAATAACAGGAACCCACAAATTCATAAAGGAACCAACTTCAAATGGAGTTTTGCTGTTAGTTTTTCCATTAAATACACTTTCTTTAATCTGTCTCTCCATTGGGATAAGCAACCAGACAGAGTGCATTTCATCCATTCCTGGTGCCTTTTAGTAACATTTCAGTCCCACGTGTGTCCTGCAGGCACTTTTTAACAAGTTGAACACTGCTTTATATGAGTTGAACTGGCCCTTTAAAGCTACATCAACTCGTAACAACAGCTGGATTGATTACATTGAACACACAGAGCTGCTAAAATCACGCAGAGACATGAGTAAAAGTTCTTCCACTCATTTTTATCTCGCTTTTTTTCTTCTTTTGGCTCAGCAGGTTCAGCTGATCGTCCTGCTCTAACGTCTCCAGCTCTGGTTTGTTGCAGCTTGCACAGATTGAGCCCCAAAACAAGGTGTCCTCTAATGACCTCACATCCTGTTTTCCCACTTCCTTGTGAATGGACCGGTTTGGCACGGACCGGTTTGGGACGGTCCGTCCGGCCGCGGCGCAGCGTGGATCCCGGTTGTTTCCCTTCAGACACGCTGCGGTGTTTCACGCAGGCTGCACAAATTTTATTCAGACACTTGGACCATGCGGAGTCCGAGCTGCTGCTGATACAGGAGAGGACAGGGGTCGGTAAGTGCTCGGTACACGTGTGTTTGTGCACATTTACGCGCAAAATGTGACGTTTCTGGGAGAATTTTTCGTAAACGCGCCTTATGTCAGTTTCACAGCGGGCTGTTGCATGAGCCTGAGTTGTCTTGGTAGAAGCTGCAAACTACCACTGGCCTCACTGTTCAGATCCAGTGTTGGAACAGTGGGAATCTGTGCATTCTGACTGGAAATCTGGAAAGTTTCTCATTCAAAAACGTGTACAAGCAAAAGCAGAGCAGGATGATCAAGTGTCCTCCTCCTCCTCCTCCTTCCCGGACTGTGTTATTGCTTTACAGCTGAGATTTATGATGGGCTAATTGGAATCAGTAACCCACTAAAGCAGTGCAAACAGCCTTTACAGCAGTCACACCCACCAGAGTGATTGAATACATCCAACTCAGCACATTTGCACTCTTTAGAGGGTTTGAACTCTTGTCATGTGTGGATGTTTGAGCAGCTCATCTGAATTCCTGCCACAAATTCTGGATCGGACGGTCGCTCCAGGACACTATTGTGGGGGATGCTATTGCTTAGAAGCCAGTTTTGGATTGACTTGTTGACTGCAGAAACTCTCCTAGTGGGATTTCTTTAGTTTGTTTTTTGTTTTGCTCCTTTCATTCATGGTCTACCTCCACAAGCCTTCCAGGACCTGAGGAGCATCTCTGCAGTGTGATGGTGTTCATGCTGATATAAGAAGCTGTACAGGTAAGAATTGTGATGGAGAAAGAGTTTAGCTTTTGTCTCTTCACAGCTTTCTTTCAGTTTGACATGTGTCAAAGCAAATGTGGGGACTTTACAGGCATTAATATGTCATGTTTGCGCCTATTTAAGATTGTTTAAGACATTAAAATTGTTCACTTTTGAAGGCCATTCTGCAGAACAAAATAATCATGAAAGTAGCATAGAAACCGCTAAAATTTAAAGGAGAGTGTTTACAGGCATGTTGTTCCCTGAGAGGTCACGTCAGCCGGTCTGAGTCAAATATTACTATTATTGAATGTGTGTGTTTGGTGCAAAGGTTTCAACTGCACCGGGTCATTGCTTGACACAGTTGTCACATTTATTATAAGGAGTTTCACAACTTGGTGCCAGTAAAGGAAAGTGATTTTATTGAACTGGGATCATGCAAAGCTACAGGTTATCGCGTTGAGTCGGGCTGATGAATGGATTGGTTGTTTGGTCTGTAAAATGTCAGGAAATGGTGAAAATGTCTAAAAAAAAAAAAAAAAAAAGATGACAAATGTCTTGTTTGGTCCTTGATCCAAAGATATTCAGTTTACTGTCATAGAGGAAAAAAGAAACCAGAAGATACTGACATAGAAGAATCTGAAATCAGTGAATTCAGACTTTATTCTGTAGAAATATCCTCAGACTGACTTACTGATTCGTCACTGCAGCTCTAGTTGTGAAGCTCAGGTGGTTGCAATCCTGCAAATCAGACAAACTCAGTGTTAACACCGTGAAATAATCTACCTCAGTTCTGCTACATTAGTGGAGATGTTTTTGAAACATGGGCAACCCTGAACGTAGAAAGAGTTAAACTGTCCAGAGTCATCTACAATAGATCACCTCTCAGAGTAATAAACCCATCAACAGGCGCTTTAATATTGGCTCATGTTCCAGAAAATGTGTCAGTCAACAGTACCAAGAGTGAAGGTAGGTGGTTGAATAAGCGTTTTATAATCGTGCTTGAAAAGTCATAAATGTGAGTCATCTATTCACGACTGAGATTGAAGTTGCCATATCTTTGCTGACCAGACAGAGTTGAAGAGTTACTGTGGTGATAAAAAGCTGGAGGAGGGAAAACACCTGCTGGAAATAAAATCTTTTTCACACTTCTTTGTAGTTGTTGCACATCTGACAGAATGAAGGCCAAAGAGGTGAAGATCATCAACCAGGACCTGGAGGACGAGATGGTAAATAGGTTCTCATTCTTCTCTCTCTGATGCTTCATTGCATGGTAACGCTTTATAATGTAAAAGACCTGGGGCCTCATTTATAAAACATTGTGTAGGATCCATACTAAAGTTTGCGTACGCCGATAATACGAAAAGGGCGTATGCCCTTCGCCCCTGATTTATAAAACTTTGCGTAAGCACAGCTGCATGCAATTTCTTGATAAATCACACACCAGCTGGAAGATTGCACAGGTGGATCCACCTCACATTCCGCCCACAACACACCCACATTTTACCATGAATGGTCAATGCAAAGTAACTCATGAATGTATCTGTATTTAAATAAGCTACTGATCCACGGCATTTCACGCAGCGCCGGCCGGCAGTCTTTTCACTGCTGTGTGTCAGGATGAATGAATCATGTGTGACCCAGGCCACCCTACCACTAAATTTGTTATGATCATGTCCGATGTACAAATAATTTGCACACTGATTGAATGTGCATTTTTTCGGTTCACATAGAAAAATTCATTTTCACTCGGGAGTTGTGGTGTGAAGCATGTGTGCCTGCACAGGGCTGATTAATGGTTGGACGCTCATCCCATTCGGCCGCATATGGATAAATAAACAAAATTCTTTACTTTTTTTTTTGGCCTTTTTACTGTGATAGTTGCAGTGAAGAGTGACAGGAAATGGGGAGAAGAGTAGGGGGAAGACATGCATAAAAGTGCCGCAGGCAGGAATCGAACCCAAGCCACTGCGTCGGAGACCACCCCTACAAATGGATGAGCCATACAGGCGCCGGGTGATCAGCAAACAAAATTATTTAATAAAGATCACCGCACCGGCCCCAGATACCGGCCCTTCGGTCAAACGACCGAATGAAATAATGTTCAATCCGCTCCTGTTAATATATGAACATCGTTCTGCAAATACAGTCGTCGGCCGAATGACTCACTATATGAACATCTACAACAATGAGGGTTTGTGATTATCAGACTCTACAAGTCTAATATGTGATAACAATAAAGGTTTGAGATCAGTCTGATTTCAATTCGCCACTTCACCCTCCGGCACTGCCGTTCCCTCTGTCTCCAAAATGTGCTTAAGCAAGCATCAAAGTTGGCGCACCGGTGCGCACATTCTCACGCCAAGTTTTTTTTTTTAGAAATCACAACGAACACAGCGTACGCCACTTTCTACGCAAAGTTTGTGATTTACGCCCTGTTTTGTGCGTAAAGAAGCATCAAGAATCAAGGTTGGTGCACCGGTGCGCACATTCTCACGCCAAGTTTGTTTTTATAAATCACAACCTTTGCGTAGAAAGCCACTTTCTAGCCCTGTTTTGTGCGTACGCAAGCTTTATAAATGAGGCCCCAGGTTGGTTTGTGATTCTCAGTTAACTGGAAACAAGCAGAATGTCCTATTTATGACTGAGATTGTCCTTCAAAGAGTACAGTTGGAGATGTTTCATGGACAGATGAGTTATTTAAATACTGTAGTTAGTTTTATATCTCAAGTGTGAAACCCTTTTATTTCAGGCATTGTGGTAAATCAACTTGTGCCAGGAAACAAAAGATTCGGGCGCAAAATACTAACAACACACACACATATATTGGTAGGATTAGCTTTTTTGTATCTTTTTTGAGGAGTAACCTCTTTAAATGTGTGGCATGTATTCATTTATAAATCCTCTGTCCTTCACATTTTCTCCATCACCGATTAAAACTTTGTTTAAATCTATTACAAAACGCAACTTTGCTAAACCTCTAAATACTTTTGAAAAACAAGAATATTAGTTCTAAAATTAAACCGGAAAAATGTTTTGTAGAGGCCCATATCTCACTTAATTTTAAGACTTTCTGAGGAAAAAGTTACGCATTTTTGTGTGCATAAGTGGAACAGGGATAGTTATGTTTACCCTAAAAGACTGTGTGGTTTGAGCTTATCATTTTTGCTAAAAGAACGACTCAGTACTGAAGAAGAAGGGTGGACCGCTGTTGGAGGCATCGATTTAAAGCATTATGGCGGTTTAAGTAAAAAGTCTTCTGCTACTTGCATGGTTTTATTGTAGATGAATAGTTATTGTTTAGACACGGGAGTAATATTGATTTCATGTGTCTCATATTGTCCAAAATGCCGACCACTTTCTATGAAACTTAAGGATTTACAAATCTGGCAATATTTGACTTAGCTAATGTATGACAGCAACAATTTGTCACTACTAGGACAAGGCAATAGTCTGTTGGATGTGTCTGCTTAAAGAATAAAGCAGGTGAATCACACAGAAGAAAAATAAATTAACATTGAACTGATTTCACTAAGGAGTATCAGCTGTGCTAAAACCAAATAGACTTTATTCCTCTTTGCCTCATCCAAACACATCACTCCAGGTCACAGGTTGTTTCATTAACATTAACAAGGACTTTGCAGTTAATTTTGAATAATCTCACATACACCGTCCTGCTGCTCACCAGAAAACCAAATGTGGATTAATCTGTGACTGAAAATAGTCCTCAACAAATGCATAGTTAACTGCTAATATTCTAGTTTAATGCTGAGCTTTCCTATGCGAGTCTGTTATTTTTGTGCGGCAGTGCACAATGTGGTAACATGAGTGCATGCCCCTATGCAGGAGGTGTGGGGGTACCAGCCCTGTCTGTGGAAGACGATCCTGGTGGGTGTGGGGGCCGTTTGCTCCGGTGGTCTCCTGCTGCTGCTGCTCTACTGGCTGCCTGAGTGGGGGGTGAAGAGCACCTGCACACCCGCCTCACTGAGAGACGCAAAAACGCTGCTGCTCAGGACGACGGTAAGAAAAAAACCTGGCACGATTAACTTGTGCAACTTCATTTGTGATCATATATTTCTCTTGTAAACTGTTTCCATATAAATAAGAATGTATGAAGGATGATCAAGATGAAATGTGGCAGCCATCCTGGTTGAAGTGGTCTCGTTGTGCAGTGACTCTGCTCCCAGTGCTCCTGCACTGCTGTAGAACTCCCTGGAAGTTCAGTTACCGTACTTTCTGGACTATAATCCGCTACTTTTTTCTCACGCTTTGAACCCTGCGGCTTATACAATGATACGGCTAATGTATAGATTTTTATAGGCCAGCTTTATGCCGTCAATACGTCAAGCCTCGTCACATCAGAATGAAATTACTGAACAGAGCACAGAAGAACAACGAAACAGTTTGAATTAAATCAAACGCACTCACTAAATTCTTAAAATCAGTCATTTTGTGCTTCATGCATACACCCTCATCATGAAAAACACATGAAGAAATGCATATGATGCAGCTTTTAAGTTAAAGGTAATCGATCTGCCTGGAAATAGAGCTGCTGCACGATCAATGAATCGATGGTGAGACGTTGGAGTTGAACTGACTCAATGTGTTTTACTGCCATGTTACAAGCACTGTCGGGGGAAAAAAATCGTTTATATAATTAAAAGTTTAAAAAAAATTCTGTGTAAATATCTCATGTTACAACGTGGACACCTGCGACTTACAGACAGGTGCGGCTTATATATGTACAATTTTTTTTTTCTTTTTAACTTAGTGGGTGCGACTTATACTCAGGTGTGCTCAATAGTCCAGAAATTATGGTATGTAAACCTGTCAAGCACTGCCTGCAATGAGCACTGATACGAGACTTGAATTTCAGTTTGGGAAATAGGAAGAAGTCACAGAAATCCAAAACTGGCACATAGGAATAGGGAGGAGTGAAAATTATATGGTTGTAGCCCAAAACCCTGTGTGTAACCCTATTCATCAAGACATACTTCAAGTCATTTGCATTAAATGTCGTCCCTCAGATGCCTCAGGATGTTACAGTAGATCTCTGCCTTGACAGTCTGCTTCTGGGGAATCAATAGAAAATGACTAGCATGCTTCTGGTGCCCTTTGGACCTGAGGCACCTTATCTGGTCTCGGAAACTACAGTTTTTTCATTGTGAAAACTGTTGTTTCTTCTCTGGGTAATACCTGTATATCTGCCTCTCGTCACCAGTGGTTTTTCTGGACATGAGGATTGTTGGTCTGGACTGCTGACTGACACAGACTGTGATGTTTGCTTTAGTTTGAGGTCTATGAGGGAATCGCACATGTGCACCTGCCAGTGGTCACAAGAAGATGGGCAACACAGGTCCTACTGTTGATATCAATGCCGTGCAACCATCTCAGAACTTTTTGAACAGCTCTAGTATATGATACTGTGAATTACAGTTCAGGGGTTTGTAAATGCAGTAGTTTCTGTATTCTTTGCAAAAAATGATGTCTGTGCCCACTGCAGACAGGTGACAAATTAAAAATGACAAAAACAGTTCACAAAATGGCAAAAACAAGACACAAAATGACAAAACCGTAACACAAAATGGCAAAACTGATATGGTAAACAACAAAAAACAAGGCACAAAATGACAAAAAACACGATGCAAAATGACAAAAACAAGACACAAAACGAATAGTTGGAGATACATTCAGCATGGTGAAACATGTTTCTACAGCTGATGAGTAGAGAGGAAACATGAAGATAGAAACACAACAGATGCAGATGCTTCCCTACAGGTGCACTGTGACTTTGAAAGAGGACTCACTGTTGGGGCACAGATGGCAGGAGCTTCAAATACTGCTTGACTGGCTTTGTAGAAACAGTGACTAAAATGATATCTGCAAAGACTTCTGTGAACAGGGTCAGAAATTGTGACTCATACAGATGATGACTGGGGTGCTTGTGCATTAGTATGATGTGTAAAGTAAAACAGAAGCGCTCTTCCTCAAGTAACTGAATGCCAATGCCGGACATAGAGTTAGAGTTGCAGTTGATGAACCCCTTATTACAAAGACAAAAGCATGCCTAAGTGCAATAAATAGTGATATGATGAGATGTCATAAGTCTTTTTCCTTAAATTTGTCAAGGGTCCATGTGATTTCCGCCTTGTCCTTCTGTGCACCACTGTAACCACTCATGACATTCTTGGCCACACACACTGTTACACTGCAAATGATAGACTCAATAGAGCCTCACAGCCCGGAAAATTTTAATTCTTGATATTGTTGTCACAGGATGAGTTTAAACAGTGGTTTCGGGCCAAAGTACATGTGATGTTGGCTCCCGGAAGGAAACCCTTTGATGATTTGGATCTGCTGTCAAAAACCCAAATACCAAATGGAGATGGAGACCACATTCCCAGCCACTCGAATTCAGAGCGTCATGGGAACTTTCCTCATAGGCAGCCTGCTCAGGTACCTCAGCAGGAATATGTGTCCGTCTTTTCTTACCTTTTGTTACTTTTCTGATGGACGTTCATATTTTATTACATAATTAAACAGTCTGGTTATGTAACTATTGTATTGAAGATACATGCCATAACCTTCACAGACACCAGATCTGTTGAACACCTGCTTTGGTTTTATTTTGTTTGAAGCTGTACTACTGTGAACATCTGACCACCTCCTCTACCTTCTTTCCTCCTCTTAGATCCAGTACTTTGTTCACCACAGCACTAAATACTACTGGAATGATGCGATGCAGAAATTTGAAGTGTACAAGTAAGAGTCCCCCTGAAGATCCGTGTGCTGCTAGTAGACTTGTACCAGAAAGATTTGATTATTTCAAATACACTGAGCTTCAATGATTGACTTGCTTGTACAGTATGCCTCAAATATGTTCTTGCCTTGCACAACTACAGTAGAAATGACTGTATGTTGCTTTTCTAGAGGCTTGGAGGATGTAAAGGTGACCTGTGCAAGCATCCACTCTGAGCACAACTCTGGGCTTTCTAAAGCACTGCAGGACTACAGGTAAATGTGAAGTTTTTTTACAAGCCGTTTCTTCGTGTCTCTGCATGGATTCACAGTCATCCAGGTCGCGGTTATTTGAAGAGTTGCAGTAGAAGCCAACTGGTCTTCTCATTTTGGTTCGGTTTGGTTTGGATATATTTCATCTCGTCAATGAGGCTTCTTAACTGACTGATGGGGGTCTCCGATAAATATTCTCAACCCAGAATCACACTAACAGCCTATTAACAACCCCAGACTCACACGAGGAAGGCGACGATGTTCATTTTATGGACAGAGAAGACAGATAGTTGAGAGGATTTATAAACTGGAATAACCATCTTTAAACAGAGGAGGAGGAGGTCAACCCAACTCAAAATCACAAAGACTGTCAGAAACTTGGGTGTCATGATCGATAACCAACTAACCTTCAGGGCTCATGTGGCCTCTGTTGCTTGGTCGTGTTGATTCGTCTGTACAACATCAGGAAGATCAGACCCTTCCCGTCTGAACGTGCAGCACAACTCCTGGTCCAGGCTCTTGTAATATCACGCGTTGACGACTGCACTTCGTAGCAACAGGCCTCCCTGCATGCATGGTCAAACCTCTGCAGATCATCCCGCTGTTCAGATGGCTTGATTGGCTTCCAGTTGTTGCATAAAATTCAAAACTCTGACACTTGTGTTCAAAACTACAATGAAAACAGCTCCCTCCTACCTGAACTCTCTCATTCAGGTCTACACTCACTCCTGATACAACCACCACAACAGGGCCGGTCGATAGCTAGACTCTTCTCCTCTATGGTTCCCTGGTGGTGGAACGAGTTACCATACTCTGTTCAAGTCCCACTCAGTCTTTAATAAAAGACTTAAAGCCCAGGTACCTCATTTATAAAGCTTGCGTACGCACAAAACGGGGCTAGAAAGTTACCTACGCCACTTTCTACGCAAAGGTTGTGATTTATAAAAATAAACATGGCGTGAGAATATGCGCACCAGTGCGCCAACTTTGATGCTTGCTTACGCACATTTTGGAGACAGAGGGAACGGCAGTGCCGGAGGGTGAAGCGGTGAATTGAAGCCGGATTGATCTCAAACCTTTATTGTCATCACATATTAGACTTGTAGAGCCGGATAATCACAAACCCTCATTGTTGTAGATGTTCATATAGTGCGCCATTCGGCCTACGACTGTATTTGCAGGACTATGTTCATATATCAAACTTCCATCTTCAAATGATATAGAGCTGTGGATGGCACTGATTGATTACTAATTGGGACAAGGCATGTGACAATCGGTCCAATCGCTGATCAAGCGGATAAATAGCGGGTGACAGCCGTGCGTAATGTGGCACAATGGATGTGCTGTTGCTGGAAGTCACATAAATGGTAGATAAGAATGGAGAGAGATTTTAGGGATTACGGGGATTTCCTGGACGATGACTGGCTAATAAGCCGATTCAGATTCCCTAGAGCAGTGCTCTTGAATCTATGTGCTGAACTGGGTCGTCTTAGACCGACCCACCCGCCGAAACCACGCCATCCTGGAACAGACATAGGAGCTGACGACTCGGGGGTTTCTGGCAACCGGCTCCTTCCAGTGGGAATTGGCCGACAGGTATGTGTTTTATATGAAGAATATATGAGGTTACGTTTGTTGTCTAAATCCCGTTTGGGTCTGATATACAGTTAAATGATGTCCTTTAGGTCTGGGATATCACAACCATCCCTCAGTGCAATAATGCCAGCTGTTTTGGATGACATTATAAACATGACCAGTCAATACATCAGGTTTCCTTACACTGTGGGTGAACAGCCCAACATTAAACGGCAATTTGCAGCAATGTCCGGTTTCCCAAATGTAATCAGCGTAACTGACTGCACTCATGTTGCTGTAAGGGCTCCGAGTGAAAATGAATTTGTCTGTGTGAACCAAAAAAATGTACATTCAATCAGTGTGCAAATTATTTGTACATCAGACATGATCATAACAAATTTAGTGGCAGCGTGGCCTGGGTCAACACATGATTCATTCATCCTGACCCACAGCAGTGAAAAGACTGCCGGCCGGCGCTGCGTAAAATGTCGTGGATCAGCAGCTTATTTATATACAGATACATTCATGAGTTACTTTGCATTGACCATTCATGGTAAAATGTGGGTGTGTTGTGGGCGGGATGTGAGGTGGATCCACCTGCGCAATCTTCCAGCTGGTGTGCAGTGATGGCAATTTTCTGCGGATCCGCCGATTTCCACCGATTTAACTTCAAGGATCCGCGGATTTCCGCCAATTTAATTTCAAATTTGAACACTTTATTGTCACTGATGTTAACGTCGTTAACATCTCGCGGGAGTACGCGAGACTCCCGCGAGAAAAGAGAAAAGTCCAGTTGCCTTCTACTCCAGCTTTGAGTTTTACTTCTGCTCATACATACTGACATACTTTACACGTTGTCACATATCCTCTTTTGTCAGGAGGTTATTTTTCGGGGAGAATGAGATCGCTGTAATAGTGCCCTCTCTGTTCAAGCTCCTCGTTAAGGAGGTGAGTTTCAAGGACATCTGTCTGACAGCTCTTTTGTCAGCGTGCTAATCAATCACAATTTTGACTGGAACCCTGGACAACTCGGCCAATTTACATGTGAAAGTATGATTAAAAACATTTTCAACAAACCATGGTCAAGATAATCATGATCATCAATTTAACCGTAATGAAGCAGCCATATGGATAACCATTATATTAATCCTTATCCCTATGCCTTTTTGTCTGTTTTTTTCTTCTTCTATCAGGTCCTGAACCCCTTTTACGTCTTCCAGCTCTTCAGTGTCATCCTGTGGAGTACTGATTCCTACTACTATTACGCGTCAGCCATAGTTTTCATGTCCATCATTTCAATAGTTACCTCATTGTACACGATTAAAAAGGTGAGTTGTATCTGAGAAAAATGTGAAGCTTTGTTCACTGAACAATCTCTGCCATTGTTCACATGATTTTTTTCTTTGGTTTTTGTGATGTTATTCTATCAGAATATGTTATGATTATCCATGGACATTCAGGTGTGTTTCCAGATGCAGTGCCTATAAAAAGTATTCACCCCTCTTGGATGTTTTTTCCTTTGTCACTTTCAACATTAAATCTAATTGTTTTTCCAGAAGTTGACATTTTCATGTCAAAGCAGTGTTAAATGATTTAAAATATAAAATGTTAAATAAGGAATTGCATAAGTATTCACCATCCTTTATTCTCCTGCTGAGAAGAATCCCCTCATCATGATGATGCTGCCACCACCATGCTTCATGGTGATGATGGCGTTGTTGTGGTGGCGTGCAACATTTAGCATCTGCCAAACATAGCATCTAGTCGGATGGCCAAAAACCTCGACCAGAGAACCACCTTCCAGTTGATTCCAGACTCCTTCACATGCCCTGTGCCAGTCTCTAGTTAAGATTTAAAACAAGCTTTTCTCAGTGGTGGCATTCTCTTTGCTGCTCTTTCATTAAGCTTTGACTGAAGCTTGTAACTCTTTCGGTGGAGTCATAGGTGTCTTGGTGGCCTCCCTCACTAGTCTCTTTCTTGTAGGGTCAGTCAGTTTTTGAGGACAGCCTACTCTTGGCAGATTTGTGCATGCGCCGTATTCCTCCCATTTCTTAATGACTGAAGAAAAATGTCCAAGGGGAGTGAATACTTTGTGCAGCCACTCTGTACTTGTCTCACTGTTTGAATCAGTGCCTCTCTTGTTCCAGCAATATGTGATGCTTCGTGACATGGTGGCGGCGCACAGTGTGGTCCGTGTTTCAGTGTGCAGAGGAAATGAAGGCACGTTTCAATTTCTGATCCTAGAACAGAGCTGCATTGATCGCGTTCGTGAAAGCAGGCCTGTCAAGACATAAATTGTGTTCATTCTGTTATAATTGTATAAATGTGATCTATTATTGCATCTCTAGGCTAAATATTTTCGTTTATATTTGTTCAGTATTCAGTAATACATGAATCAGACTGCCTTGTGATTGCCTACAGAGAGAGTGTGTATGATGTAATTTTTCAGGTCTTTCGTCACAGATTCTGAACAGGCCATGTCAACGGAGCTGGTGCCTGGTGATGTCATCATTATCCCAGCAAACGGGATGATAATGCCCTGCGACGCCATACTCTTCAACGGGACCTGCATTGTAAACGAGAGTATGCTGACAGGTGAGATTGCTACGTCTTTCCCATCATGCTTTTAATGGAGGAAAGTGTTTTTATTGCAGTTCTGGAAAGGCCCCAACTGCGTAGATTCAGCAGTACAGGTCACTGCTTGTTCAGTTGCTTCCCTGGGCAATATTAATTAACGGTCTCTATCCAAAGAAGGATTTTAAACTGCATCCAAGAGCAGACTAGCTTCGAGTCTTAAAGATGTCAAAGTTGTCACATATGCCTTGAACATTTTCTTAACTCTTCTTTGCCAAACTTCAGATTAATATTTTCCAGAGTTTGCCTGTTCCTTATTATTACCCCCTGTTCTTATCATGGTTTTAAATTGGCAGGTGCAAACATGAAATACAGTGCTTTTCATAATGTACTCATTCCAACATGGAAGCAGTTTTTTTGTATTTGGACATATGATAACAATACACCAGGTTTTGTGGTCTCATGGATATGCCCACAGTCTAAATTGTAAACAAACAGAACCATGCCTTACCACACTTGCCACACGTCATGTTCAACTGATGTGGGTCACCTCAAATGTTGGCTGGAAATGTGGACCAAAGGCTGTATTTGTAGTAGGAAATGGATATATATGGATGCATCCATATATATGCACTTACAGGAACTTGAACCACTGACAGTTTTGTCACCAAATGTCAAAATTTGGAGTTTTATTCCTGGAGAACAAGAACTTTGCGATCCTTTCGTGACAAATTCTTTCTAATTTTGCCACATTTTTGTGCAAAGATTTGATGAAGTACTCGTCTTTGTTTACATTTGAGTACAACATTTCAGCAACTGTTTTGTTTGAGACTCAATTTATTCTCATTGAATCTTTAGGAGAGAGCGTGCCAGTCACCAAAACCAGTCTGCCCAGTTCAGGGAAGGAGGCAGTTAGGACCTATGATATAGAGGAACACAAGAAACACACACTGTTCTGTGGTACCCATGTCATCCAAACCCGCTTCTACTCTGGTGAACTTGTGAAGGCTCTCGTGGTCCGAACAGGTGAGACAGAGAGATGCAAATTGGGAAAGACACCTTATTGCCTTGTTTTAGCTTAAAGACAGATCAGACGACTACCTGTGTTTGTTCCACAGGCTTCAGTACAGAGAAAGGCCAACTGGTGCGCTCCATCCTCTACCCTAAACCCACAGACTTCAAGCTGTACCGCGATGCTTACCTCTTCCTGTTGTGTCTGGTTGGAGTCGCAGGAGTCGGTTTCCTCTACACCATCGTCCTCAGCATCATAAACAAGGTAACGCTGCTCTTGTAGTGGATATTTAAATGTCCAAAATCCACTAAATCTCAGTTGTTGATGGTAAGTTTTTAAACTCATGCAGGTTCCAGCCAACACAATCGTCATTGAATCTCTGGACATCATCACCATCACCGTGCCCCCGGCCTTACCGGCAGCCATGACAGCTGGTATCGTTTTTGCACAGCGGCGTTTGAAGCGAATCGGCATCTTCTGCATCAGTCCTCAGAGGATCAACATGTGTGGACAGCTGAACGTGGTTTGCTTTGACAAGGTACTTTAATCCACAGCTGCCATTTCACTCGGAAATACAGTTGTGCAGAGTAATTTCATGGTTTTTGTTTAGACAGTATTTCCCAATTATTTTTGGGAACCATGCTTCGTTAGACACTGTTTGAATGCCAGTCAGAATAATTGGAAATTCGTATTGCACCCATTAAAAACCGATTTCCCCTTGTGATTGAGAGTGACTGCATGGTTTTATAACCGTGAAAGAAAAAAGGAAAAAAAGACAATTGTCTGTGAGGGATCTGAGTGGTCATCCTTGCTCTGAATAACATCTGTGTATGATTTATTTCAAGCTATTTAACTTATCTTTGAATAGTTGACAGTAAGTTTCTGCACCAAACTAACAGCTGAATGCTTTTGTATGGACAACATCTGTGAAAAAGAAGACAAATGATTACAGTATTGCTTCAGTTACAGTTCTGTGTATGGTATTTAAATAACAAGCTGTAACTGAGATGGAGTAATTTGGGAAACTTGTCAAGGCTTTTCAAATGAATATGGAGTTGCCAGGGAGGAAATGCACTCCTCTTTTATTGCAGTTATTTCACACTTTAATACCTGTGTGATTGTAAACATGTGGGGAATTATTCTTGTGCGTTTTAGCCCACACATTATTATTTTAGCCCTTCACTACACAGTTTGCCACAATAATGGATAATGAAATGTGTTTTTAGAATCATAAATGCATTCCGTTCTATTCAGCTAAAAATACAGTATATGCAAGCTTATATTAGAGTGGGACATGTATTTAATTTACAAGCATATGTACTGGTTCTAAAATAATAATTTAGATAAATAAATTAACTCATGCCAAAAATAGCTACTAAATCTACTCAACTTTCTGCCATCTTCTGCATTAAAAGGCTGATGTAAACATGTAATTCATACATTTGTTTATTAATTAAGTCCATAAATGCAATCATTGTGGTATCGTTTTTTTGTTGTTGTTGTTTTTTTTGCCAGAGTAGCCTTCTTTGATTTGATTTCCTGCTTTTACGTTTGTCTAATGCTATGCCTTATCGGTAGCTTCGTGCGAGTTGCTGTTGACGTTCTCTTTTCATCCCACAGACGGGGACTCTCACTGAGGATGGTTTGGATCTGTGGGGCGTTCAGAGAGTTGAAGATGGCAGGTAAAGTATGACGGGGCATCTTTGGGCTTGTTGCTCTCTGTCAGGATCAGTTTCTTCAGAATGATCACAGAACAGCATCCATTGTACATTTCTCAGAATCTTAAGACTGTGATTTTAGTGTTCTGTATATTTGGGCGCTTTTTCTTTTTCTTTTCCTATTCATTTCTGAGAAGTTCGTGCTGGTGTGAGAAGGCAAAATGACAATATTTACTTTGACTTTTGTCGCTGGTTTCTTTGGAAAATCAGTGAGCAGCGTGTGTGGGAATAACCGAGTGGTTCCAGATACTTTACTGCCAAAACATGTTGCCCACGATGACAATTGTGCCTCAATACATTACAAGAGAGTCATGTACGATGCATCACAATAACTATAAAAATGAAGGTAAAAACGCCCCTACATTTACAATAAAAGGAGGAATTCTGTCTTTATTCACTGAGAAAGGTTGGTGTCAGTATGTGTATTTATTATTGTTACTCAGTATTAATATTGTGCCAGTTTGACTCACATTTCCCCTCGGTTAGTTTCTTTACTTTACTGCAGATTAGTTAACCTTTGTTCACTTTACACTCATCCTTATGTAGCCATGAGGTGTTGAATCATATTTGGCGCCAGTACAGTGATAATATTCTGCAAGAGAAAGTGTTTCGATATGTCATTGTATTGCATTTGATTAAAATAGAACTTTTGCATCAATGTTATCAAACACCGTCATTTTTCACGGTTTAAATTTTCTGGATTAGCAAAAAGTCGACTTTTCCGTTTGATCCTGGTCTGTTATTGTGCCTGCTTTGACCTACAGCAACCTATATTTATACAGCCCTGAATAAAGAAACACATTCACAGACTCCAGAGCATCCAAGAAGTTTTTTTGCTGAAATTATTAAATAGTCTTATGCTTTTCTGTGCCGTCATTGTGAAAACAGGATGGTCTTTTATCTCTAAATGTTCACATGATTCGCACAGCATCATGCCAGCCAACTTAACGCAGTGGAAAATTTTCTTCTTTCGTAGTCGTCATGAAGAGTCTAATTGTGAAGTCTGATCTTCATCTCTGTTACAGCTTTCATCCGCCGGAGTCTGAGGCAGCTAAAGAAGGTCTGGTGAAGTCCATGTTTGTGGCCTGCATGGCAACCTGCCACTCACTGACTAAGATTGAAGGAGAGCTGTCTGGAGACCCTTTAGACCTCAAGATGTTCAGCGCCACAGGCTGGGTGAGAAAACGTTGTCAAGGTTTAACATTGTTGGTACCACAACTAGAAGTGATATCAGTCTGCAACGTTACATCCATTTACTCGAGATCTTCTTGGCTGAAGTGGCTAAAATCACTCATTATGGACACGTAACAGGAGCCCAGACTAACTCTGTACATTGTTTGCACCCAGAAATGTACAGAATTAATACATAATTGACAAATGTTACTTTTTTTTGTCAAATTCCATACTTGTTAGTAATTTCATAACACATTATGTAAATGATGATAAAAAGGAATATTGGTGCAGGTATAGATTTGTACATTTAATCATTTTTTTCTTAAGGGTGATATGGGAGTTGCTCTGTATATTATAGCCAAATTATATTTGCACTAGTTTGGTATCACTTAGAAATGTCCTTATTTTTTAAAGAAAGGCATTTTTTTTCAATCAAGACGACATTAAATTGATCAGAAATCAAATCTAGACATTCTTTAATGTGGTATATGACTATTCTAGCTGGAAGCAGTTGATTTTTAATGGAATATCTCCATAGGGGTACAGAGGAACATTTCCAGCAACCATCACTCCTGTGTTCTAATGCTACATTGTGTTAGCTAATGGTGTTGAAAGGCTCATTGATGATTAGAAAATCCTTGTGCAATTATGTTAGCATATGAATAAAAGTGTGAGTTTTCATGGAAAACATGAAATTGCCTGGGAGACCCTAAACTTTTGAACTTTTAGTGTATATATGTAATATATATACAGTAAAGATTATATGAGGTTAGATTAGTCTACATTTTTTTCTCTATGCAATACATGCAATGCAAAATGTTGGCTGTTTTGTCACATCTCAATATTTACTAGGTGGTGGATGCGATATCGTGACAGATGTAGAGTTTCATGCAGTTTAGAGGGTGAGAGTGTCAGCCAGGTTTTTTTTTAAAGCTGCAGTTTACAGATGTCCCCTAAATGCCTCACATGCAGACTATCAGTCGGTGCTTCTGTTTACCAGAGTTTCCCTAATCGTTTCTCATGTATCTGTAGATGTGTCCCCATTTAGTCAACTCAGACAGGTGTGTGACCAACAGGTTCATTTAAAGGGGGTAAAATAAGGTGTTTCAATAAATAATCTTATTTACCTGGGAAGACTGGAAGCTCTAACCAGAATGATTTTTAAAAAACATTTTTTGCCACACCAGGGTTACCTTGATGGAGTCCGTAAGCTCAAGACATTAATATGATTGTATAATGCTTCTGTTTAGGTCCTAGAAGAGCCCACAGAAGAAGAAACCGCACTCCACAACCCCATAATGCCCACAGTTGTACGACCTCCGAAGAACTTCACCCATGAAGCCAATCAAAACAATCCACTGACTCAGAACATGGTATGACCACTTTGCCTTTATCTGGGATCAGCTTGTTTATAGCTATAAACAAATACATGTTGACCTGCCAGTTTTCTGACTTAAAATATCATCTTAACCCTATTGTCCAGGAGCTTTCTGAGCTAACAGTAAGAAATCTTTTTTTCAGTGAAACTTGATTTTGAAATAATCACTTTAGTAACACTTTGATCGAAGAGTGATACATTTACTGATTTCAAATCAAAGTCACACATCTGAACTAAACAACTACCAAATCAAGCAAGCCTGTAATTCATGATGTATGAGATGTTGCTGTTCAATATTGAGTCTAATGTTGAAATTCAGTTTAATTTGATTGGAACAGATTGAACTTTCAGGAGTTGTTTATGTTCGTCCATTGATCAGTCCTTTCCAAGTGGTTTATTCTTGTGTTCTCGTTATTTAATGGCCACATGCTCTACTTTTGCAGCCTGTCTGGTTCAGGGTTTTATCTGTCATCTCAGTTATTTTACAATTCATGCCCTTGTCCTCATTTGACAGTTCCGCATTTGCTCGTGTCTCATGTGATAATGCTTCATCGCATGTTTAAAATCCTTTACACGGTGCAGCTTGACCTCAAAAGTCTAAATTAATAGGCAAATGACAGTTACACTATCTGTTCTATCTTAACTGTCAGTTTGGCAAAGACTGGAAATGTGGGGAAATTTCTGGAGAGCGATTCTCTGTATATTTGTGGTGAAAAATCAGCGGATTTTAAACGACTGGACTCGTTTTATGTGCAGCACGAATCTTCTGCCCCTCAGTCCTGTGAGATCGGCATCGTGCGTCAGTTTCCCTTCTCATCGGAGCTGCAGAGGATGAGCGTGGTGGTCAGGAGGTTGGGGGAAAAACACATGGAGGCGTTTTTGAAAGGGGCGCCAGAGGTTGTGACCAGCCTCTGCAAACAGCACACAGGTCAGACACTTTGTCTCTATGTGGAACGTTTGGCATAGATTTTTTTTAAATTTTATTTAATGTCTCTGTGAAGATTCACTGAGTAACTGACAGTAAACTAAACTAACGTCTCTAAGTACGACCGATGTGTGCTCATATAATGAGGCCAGACTGACATGGTTCTGTCCTTCCTTCAGTCCCACAGAATTTTACAGAAACTCTGGAGAGCTACACTCGGCAGGGCTTCAGGGTCATTGCGCTGGCACATCGACAGCTGGAGTCCAAACTCTCCTGGCACAAAGTCCAGAACCTCAGCAGGTACGTCTCCATCCACAAATAACACAGCGACAGTACATGCAGCTACTCTCACCCTAACACACTGTGACTGTGCTAAAAATCCACCTCTGCTGACATACAGTCATGGACGAAGGTATTGGCACCCCTGGAATTTTTCCAGAAAATACACAATTTCTCCCAGAAATTGTTGCAATTTCAAATGTTTTTGGTATCCCCGTGTTTATTTCCTTGCTGTACATTGGAAAAACACAGAAAGGCAGAAGGAAAAAAAGCCAAAATTGACAGAATTTTACACAAAATTTAAAAAATGGACTTGACAAAATTGTTGGCACCCTCAACTGAGAATTTTGTCCGACCCATTTTTTGGGTTTTGTGTAAAATTCTGTCAATTTTGGCATTTTTCCTCTGCTTTTTTTGGGTTTTTCCAATGCACATCAAGGAAATTAACACAGAAAACATTTGTAATTGCAACCTTTTCTGGGAGAAATGGTGTATTTTCTGGAAAAATTGCATTGGTGCCAACACTTTCGTCCGTGACTGGTAGACTTGGTTCCACAGATAACTAGACAAACAGCTCAGATGGCATAATGTTCAAATATTTACAGTGTTGCCGCGGCACACCAGAAAATGTTCCTGTAATCTCAAACATGAGCAATACTTTATAGCCTCAGAAAGCAAACTACAAGCTGGAGTCACTGCTGTGCATCCAAAATGACACGCAGGGGAAGAAGCATGAGAAAGTGAAATGTTTCCCCCACAGTAGCCTGAAATTATCCCAGTGCAGAAAAATGATTTGGTTCACTTTGAAATGAGCTCCGTGGTGTTGATCAGAGCTGGCGTTGGTAGCTTATCTCGTCTGATTTACGAGGTCACAGGGCAACTCGAATGCAAGCAACACGCTTTTAGGGGTTTGCTGTCATTCCGCTAAATGTGGAAAATCAGAAAATAACAGTGGTAGAAGTTGACAAGGAGGTTTAACAGAATGTCAGAAGAATGAACTGAAAGTGTGATTCATTCAGCGTGATTGTTCATTATGTTATATTGACTCTCTGAAAACTGAATCTGTAAATAAAACTTTTATGCAGTGCTGTCAGACGATTTAAAATTTCAATCGGATTAATCACAGGGTTGCTGGGGATTAATTTCAATGAATCGCAATTAATACCGTTCATTTTTTATGTATATAATCAGGAAGAAATGCGTGATTTGTGTCTTGCAGGGACGTGCTAGAAACCAACATGGAGTTCCTTGGTCTGATCATCATGCAGAACAAAATAAAAGAGGAGACTGCTGGTATTTTATGTGAACTACGACACGCCAACATCCGCACTTTGATGGTCACAGGTAGCGGCTCACTTACTTCTCTTACTAGTGGCTGAAATCGTTTGTTTTTGTCGTCCTCATTTTCCTTCATCTCCTCGTCTGTTAGGTGACAACATGCTGACCGCCATATCAGTGGCCAGAGACTGTGGGATGGTTCTCCCACATGAGAAGGTCATCATAGCAGACGCTCTGCCTCCCAAAGACTTCCACCCTGCCAGCATCACATGGCATTACACTGAGGCGCCCACTCACAGCGTAAAAGACAATCAGGTGAAGCCTCAAAGCCACTGAGTTCTGAATAGCGCCTTGTCACTGGACAAAATACTTGTAACCCATGATGTTGGCTTGGAAGAAGTCTAAACTCAGCATATCAATTGAGCTGAGCATGACAGGGTGTGAC
This sequence comes from Acanthochromis polyacanthus, assembly GCF_021347895.1. Taxonomy (NCBI): domain Eukaryota; kingdom Metazoa; phylum Chordata; class Actinopteri; family Pomacentridae; genus Acanthochromis; species Acanthochromis polyacanthus. The sequence goes on from NC_067121.1 coordinate 30,462,891, forward strand.
CGTTCCCATCTGTGGTTAAAGCTGGCTTAAGGCAGTGTTCCCAGTCCTGTTCAAGCACTGTAACATGTTCTGGCGTCTCTCTGCAATTATTTGTGCTTCAAGTTAACATCGAATAGAAAAACAGAATAAAACAAGAAGAGCACTCAGAGAGGGCAGATGTAGCAACGAACAAAATGACCTAGAGCTGAGCGCAGCTGTATGTTACGTACGGATACCGAATCACGTGACCTAAATATGTAGCGGGTGGCAGGAAATGATGGGACTCGGAAACACCCCGACAATTTAATCACCTGTTCCTTGCGTCATTTCCGACGGATAAGTCTCAAAAAAGTCTGCAGCTTTGGATTTGTAGTAGGATCACAATCATGTGATGGTCAACAGTCACTTGTTGTCATAGTTACAGTGCCGCTATCTCGCGATGATACGAAAATCTTCAACAAATCCTGACTATAAGCTGCATCACTGCCAAAATCTAATCACTTGGTCCCTGTGTCATTTTTGACCTTCCCTAAAAATTACATCCAAATCTGTTATTCCGTTTTTGAGTAATGTTGCTAACAGACAAATGTACGCCAATCGTTGTATTTCTTGGTGAGGTAACAACACTTTAAGTATCGCTTTATCTTTTGATGATTGATGGTAAAGCTTGGGAAGGAGGGATGGACTGATGCAGAAGATGCACTGGATTATTGGAGAGCCAGAAGGCAAAGCTACTGGTTTACATGTGTCAATGTTTTCACCCTCACCTATGATCATGAGCTCTGGGTAGTGACTCTGCGAATTCAACTATCGATACAAGTGGGAAAAGATGAGTTTCCGGTTAGCTTAGCTTAGCCGTACATATAGGGTGAGGAGCTTAGAGGGAGCTCAGAGAAGAGTCTCTGTTATTTTTCATCCGAAGCAGCTAGTTTAGGTGGTTCAGGCATCTGATTCTTCCTTCTGGGTGTTTTCCGATGGACGTTGTACAACCGGGAGGAGATCTTGAGGTCGACCAAGAAGTTGCTCTAGGGCTTACATATCTCATCAGGCCTGGGAACGCTTTGGGATACTCCAGGAGGAGTTGGAAAATAAAGGTCCCGCTTCGCCTGCTGCCACCTCCATCTGACCTCTAATAAGTGGAAGAAAATTAAACTGATGGATCTCTACATACATTTATCAGTTACAGGATGAATCTGTCAGATAAGAGCAGAAAAGGGTCAAAAACAGACTAAAAAGAACACTTGTCAGGCTAAATCTTCTACATCAGCTCAAGTGCTTTTTTGTCACTGGTGAAAGTTGGTACTTTTGGTCAGTTTTCTGGGTTTTTTTTTTTTTTTTTTCCTGACTCCGTTCCGGTTTACTCGGTTCTGGCATGTGGGTTCTGTAAAGCATCTTGAGACAATTTCAACTGTAATTGGCGCGATATAAATAAAATTGAATTGAACTGAATTACTCCTGACTCATCCTCTCTCTTGCAGACTGTGGAGATAAACCTGGAGGACATAATGTACGACGATCAAGTTTCCCAGCCGGAGCAAAGTTACCACTTCGCTGTCAGTGGGAAAGCCTTTGCTGTTATCACTGAGCACTTTCCTCAGCTGGTCCAGAAGGTACAGGCTCTTTATTAATTATAGTTTAGGTTGGTGTCTGTATTGCTGGAGTCCTGGTTTTATGCTCACTGTTGCTGTACTTGTTTGTCTCCCCACACGGGGGCGCTGCAGCTCGTGTTGAAAGCTACTGTGTTTGCTCGAATGTCTCCGGAGCAGAAGACTCAGCTGGTGGAAGTCCTGCAGGGCATCGAGTGAGACTTGTTTATGTTGGGGCTTTAAGTTTAATTTTCTATGACATTCACAGGTAAATAGAACTTTGATCCATTGTGTTTCTCTTCCAGTTACATTGTTGGGATGTGTGGTGATGGAGCGAATGACTGTGGAGTAAGTATGAGTTAGATTCATGAAAACGCACAAATCTTTACACTTCTTTGTGATGATGTTTTGTTTTCAGTACAGTTTTCTTCATTTCTCTGTCTTTTTTTTCTGCTATTAAGATGATGGTATCAGTGGAAATGGGCTTATTGTCAGCCAACAGATGTAAAAATTACATTTCATGCCAATCTGGCCCCACATTTGTCAAACAGTTTGTAGGCTAATATCTTAATGGACACCGTGATCCGAAAAGTCGAGGTCATAGTTTAAAAACGCCTGTGCGAGTGTGTTGTAGTGGTGATAATTAGTTTTAGGCTGACGGATGATGCCACCGTCGCCTTTAGCTGACAGTCCAACACGATGCTGAGTTAATCCCACCTCACTCTCCTCCCCCCATCCACACTGAGAGCGCCTCACCCAGTGGGTCAATATATATAAATCAGGGACTGTTGAAGTCCATGGGATGTATCTTGCCTACATTTTTATGAAAAGTTTAAAAAAAATAGTGCTTTTTATGTTCATTATGATCATGTCTTTACAAATTCCAGAATTATTTATTATGGAAACAATCACTTATTAATAAAAAATGACTGGATATCACTAAAATGTCAACTAAATAACCGTCCATATTTAATAACAATCACCTTCTAATTGGCTAAACAATAATAAAGTGAGCTTATTCAAAAATTGATTTGATTGTGTTCTTTTTATGAAGTTGAGATAATCAGGACAGATGGGGTTTTTTTGGCAATTATGGAAAACTACTAATTGTATCTGCATCCGAGAAATCACTTTCAACTAAGTTCCCCGTTACAAAAACACCTCTCAAGGAAGTGTGTTGATTCCAGATCACATGACCTGCTCCACATGATGTCATTTCCTCCTGAAGAAAAGACTGAAAGACTCCAAGGCTTTCTGAGTTATTTAATATAAAGTAGTGTGTGAGTGAAGTGTGGATTTATGGCAGTTAACAGGTTTACTAAGATATCTTCATAAATAACTTTCATTTCCAATTTTACTCAATTGTGTTTATGATATTTAGAAGAATCTTTCTCTAAAAATGCCATGTGGTGTTTGGTTATAGGCAGCCATGTTGATTTTAGGCCTGAAAACAGCAAAAATGTGAACTATGTTCCAAAAAGTCCCACAGTTATATATTGACCCCAGTACAATTCCTGTGTCTCTGCTGCACACGTTTCAGAAGCAGCTAAATTTGTCAGCGCTGGTGTTACATCATTATTCAGTACTTTAAAGATTGTTTTCATTGAGATGTAGATTAGGAAAAGGCCATTGGGAGGAAAAGTAAGAACAGACATGGTGAGGATAAGCTGTGCAAAAAATAAATTATCAATTAATAGTAAGTTTAAATAATTAAATGATAGCTTATTTAATAATTTAATTACAAACTGTTAAAGTAATGTTAACTAAAAGCAGTAGGTTTGTGCTGAGAATCAGAACAACTTTGGCTCATTTCATGAGTCCACCAGTTTGACAGCTTCCATTTCTATTAATGACATTTTTCATCAACACGTCCTCAGTCGTATGAAACGTACTGCACGTTTAGCATAGATGGTCTTTGTAAAGCTTAAAAAATGGATAAACTTAGCAATAATCTTGTGGTTAAGTCATGCAATATGGTTTTATTGCTTCTTTGCTGTTTATTTTATAGAATATTGTTACTGCAAATGCTTTATTTTTGACAAGTTTTTAAATGAAATGTAAAATAAATTGATCTTAATGAAATATGATTATAGGTTCAGATTTGATGTTTTTTTTTAGCGAAATGGCACATCACAGGGTTTAGATTTTTAATCGGTGAGTGGAGATGGACTTTCAGCATCATTAAGATGTCTAAATAATGAATGCACTGACCTGCAAGTAGAATTTAAAAATGCTGTTTGTGCTTTTGTTGTCAAGTTTAATCTCATATTTATTTGTGTCTTAATGTGTGTTTTGGAAGCTTGAAAAGTACAATTTCTTTCCTGAAATGTAGCATTAAAGAACATTACTCAGTCAGAGTTGCAGCACAATAAAGTTTGAGTAACACTGTTAAAGCAAAGTGAGTCGTGTTAATTAACTAATCCGTCTTTCTCTCAGGCTCTGAAGAGAGCTCACAGTGGGATTTCTCTGTCTGAGCTGGAGGCCTCAGTTGCTTCACCCTTCACCTCATCCACCTCAAACATCTCCTGTGTTCCCAACCTCATCAGGTACAGTTATTAGTCCTCTACAAAGAGGAAATAAAGAAATCACAAGACTGGTGTTACTCATTCTTCTCTCGCTTTATGCATCTCCTTTTCATAGCAGTTTAATCAGGAGGGCTGCAAAGATAGTCAGTTTACTGTCACTAACTGATCGTTTAAGAATGATTCTAGCCTGAAAAAAAGGGAATATTTATCTTAGACTTGAGCTCCATTTGTCTTCTTTCCAAAGGGAAGGCCGAGCCGCCCTCATAACATCGTTCTGCGTCTTCAAGTTCATGGCTCTCTGCAGCATCATCCAGTACCTCAGCGTCACCCTGCTCTACTCGGTGAATATAAATCTAAAACTTCCTTCCAAATTTTTGTTTTTGTGACCTGCAGGTAAAATCGCTGAGTCATTTGAGTAAAAAATATTTACAAAGGAGATAAAATTTTGAATAAAAATGTTGAAAAAGAGCATTTGTTGTGAGGGTTTATGTTTTCATGTTGGTTTCAGAAGATCCAAGAGCTGCTGAGATGATAAAAGTTGTGTGTTTGAAAAGATGTGTGAATTGAAGAAAATCAGTGAGTTTCATGAATTTGTTAAAGTGACGGCATTCTGCCATTCAGATGTACACTACCAATCAATCGTTGGACACACCTCCTCATGACTGATTCTCACTGAAGGCATCAAAACTATGAACGAACACAGATGGAATTATGGAGGAAACAAAAAAATGTGAAACAAGTCCAAATACGTTTTATATTTTAGGTTCTTCAAAATAGCCATCCTTTGCTTTGATTACTGTTTTTGCACACTCTTGGTATTCTCTCAGTGAGCTTCATGAGGTAGAACCTGAAATGGTTTTCCAGCGGTCTTGAAGGAGCTCCCAGAGATGCTGAGCACTTGTTGGCCCTTTTCCCTTCACTCTGGTCCATCTCATCCCGAACCATCTGGGTTGAGTTCAGTTCTGATGACTGTGGAGGCCAGGTCATCTGACAGCACTCCATCATCTCCTTCTTGGTCAAATAGCCTTTACACATCTGGAGGTGTGTTTGGAGTCCTTGTCATGTTGAATAATAAATGATGGTCCAACTAAACACAAACCGGATGGGATGGCATGTCTCTGCAGGATTCTATGGTAGCCATGCTGGTTCAGTGTGCCTCCAATTTTGAGTAAATCTCCAACAGCATAACCAGCAAAGAACCCCCACACCATCACACCTCCTCCTCCATGCTTCACAGTGGGAACCATGCATGTAGACTCCATCTGTTCACCTTTTCTGCATCACATAAAGACACCAAAGATCTCAAATTTGGACTCATCAGACCAAAGCACAGATTTCCACTGCTCTAATGTCCGTTCCTTGTGTTTCTTGGCCCAAACAAATCTCTTCTGCTTGTTGCTTTTTCTTAGTAGGGATTTTTTAGCAGCTGTTTAACCATAAAGGCCTGATTGTTCAGTCTCCTCTGAACAGTTTATGTAGAGATGTGTCTGCTACTAGAACTCTGTGTGGCATTTATCTGGACTCTAATCTGAGCTGCTGTTAACTTGTGATTTCTGAGGCTGGTGACTCAGATGAACTTCTCCTCAGCAGCAGAGGTGACTGTTGGTCTTCCTTTCCTGGGGTAGTCCTGAAACAGTTTGATCGTAGCGCTTGATGGTTTTTGCAACTGCACTTGGGGTTACATTCAAAGTTTTTGTGATTTTTCCGGACTGACTGACCTTCCATTCTTAAAGTAATGATGGACTGTTGTTTCTCTTTACTTAGCTGATTGGTTCTTGCCATAATATTGATTCTAACAGTTGTCAAGTAGGGCTCAACTGTGTACCCACAAAACTTCTGCACAACACAACTGATGGTCCCAACCCCATTAAGAAGGCAAGAAATTCCGCAAATGAATCTTGACAAGACACACCTGTGAGGTGAAAACCATATTGGAGACAATTTATAGGTGCAAGTAATTAATCAGGTTACAGCTAAATGCATAAATGTGTGCCACTCTCACATGGATCCTATTGCTGTCTGATGCTGCAGGTATGTTAAGCTCAGAGGATAAACTCCCAAAACCCAGATTACATTCGCTACTGGGAAAGCCTCATGAATCTGACCGGTTGATTGTCTTCACTGCAGCAAAGTTGAATCTACATGGACATTTCATTTGGTCGTACATGTGGAATTGTAGGACAAAATTGAGCGAAAGCTGTTTTGTGGTAGCGGTCGGTGGCAAGTGTGTCTTTTAGGGTGATTTTGGACCAATATTGGAGCTAAAACGTGGGAAAAGTCTTCCCCAAATCTTTTCACGCAACTCAAAATACTTCGTTCATTTGTGCCTATGTGCTAATGTGGCGGCATGTAGTTCAGACTCATGCCACGTTGAAAGTGATACATTAATGTTTCTAGGTTTAGTGTAGCCACAATGTAGCTTGTGGTCACAAGTTTAACAGAGCGCTCATTCAGACACGTTCAGTTCCCATCAAATTATCAGAAAAGAGTGCATGTCTGAGGGCAGCTAATGATATTCTGACTAAACTGTAGCGTGAAATGGGAATTTACATTTGCGTTGAAGTCAGTAAATGTTCCAGATGTGCAGATGGTAGATCCGTTATTGTGCTGTTGCTGCTGTGTGACTTTATCTTTTCTGATATTCTAGATTCTCAGCAATTTGGGAGACTTCCAGTTCCTCTTCATTGACATCGCCATCATTCTCATCACTGTCTTTACAAGTGAGCAGCGTGTTTTTTTTTTTTTTTTTTTTTTAATTCAACAACTGTTTTCGGTCATTATTGTAAGTTCAGATAGTTTATTTAACAGACAGTTACTGTCAGGCAATTCACAGGTTTGTCATTTTTCTGTCTTCAGTGAGTCTGAATCCAGCGTGGAAGGAGCTGGTCTTGCGTCGCCCCCCGTCCAGTCTGATCTCTGGTCCGCTGCTCTTCTCAGTCCTGACCCAGATCCTCACCTGCTTGGCCTTCCAGGTCCTGGCTTTCCTCCTGGTTAAAGAGCAGAGCTGGTATGAAATATGGACACCTCAGTCAGAGTAAGTAACGTGTGTTCTCTCCACGTTCACCTTAGTGTGAGCTGAATTAGTGATGCGTTGTGAAATAACCGACTGGTAAAGACGTGTTCTGAAAATGCTGTTTTGTCAACAGTGATGGTTTTGGGCTCATCTGTAGTTCCTCAGTGCCTTTTGCACTTTGAGAAAATCTGAAATTTGTGTTAACTCAGACAGTCTGAAGCTGTATATTGGTAGATTACACATTATACGAACTGTATGCAAAGCTGTAATCTAAAAAATATTCAATCTCTTCATTCAGCTGCTCTCTGGATTATAAATCAGTGAAGCCAGAGTTAAAGAAAAAAGAATTAGTAGAAAGTGCAGTGCATGAGCCTTACACTTTTATGCTTTTTGGTTGCATTTAACTGATTTATTTCTTCAGTGTACACCAGAAGTGTTGGCGCACCATTATTGTGCATCGTCCTGATAGTGAAGCATGGAGGTGGGAGTGTGATGATATGAGGCTGCATGAGTGGAAATGTTGTTGTGGACATGACCTTTAGAGAAGACACCATCATTGTCTGTGCATGTATCAAAATGCTTCATGACAAGATGACTCTCAGTCTGCAGAAGTTTGACAGAAGAGGAATATTATGGCATGATAGCAATCCAGAGCACACTGCCAAAATCAAACAAGACTTTCTAAAGAAGTAAAAGTGAAAACTATGACCAGACCAAGACTTGAACCTAACAGCTTTGGGGTATTTTGAAGAGAGGAGCAAAGCAGCACTACCTCTTCAGTAAAGAACAGCTGAAAAAATGGCAAAGAAGCAGAACGTCTTTCCACAAATTGGCGTAATACTGATATCCCCCATGGTAGAGGATTGACGCTGTCATTCAAAATAAAGGTAGACAATCTCAGTGATGAAAGATGACTTTTGTTGCATTGAGTTCCTGCTGTGGGGCCTTTTTAATATGCTGTAATAATGTGATTACTCTAAGGTGATGCATTTTTTAACCATTCGACTTAAGTGTGATATGCTCAGTTTTGTTGTATGCTGTCGATTCTTATAGAAGTAGAATTTCATATTTGTTTTCTGCATTGTCCTCTTCTCCTGCAGCGCCTGCAATGTTTCCAGTCCCTCTCCCAGCGTCAATGAAACAATCCCTCATGACCATAAAAACATCAAGAACTATGAGAACACCACCCTCTTCTACGTCTCCTGCTTCCAGTATTTGGCTGTAGCCATCATCTTCTCTAAAGGGAAACCCTTCAGACAGCCGAGCTACAAGAACTGTAAGACGTATTTAGTGCTGTTAAAGAACTGAAGCGTTGTCTGTGTAATGTGTGTGATGTCGGGTTGGTGCCACGACAAAGTGAGTTAGAATTTTTTAGGAACATTTTTAACCCTGTAAAACCCACTGTTGGAAAAAATACAATATCAGCTTTTTTTATTATTATTTTCTATCGTATGAATGTATGATATAATTTTTGCTCGGTTGCTAATTTTAAATTTTTTGTTCATTTTGGAATTTGTTTGGGTTTATATAAGCCCAAAAATAGAAAAAATAGCAAAAAATAAATACATAAAAATAAAATAGTTTTATTTGTATTTTTGTATATATGTGTGTGTGTGTGTGTGTTTGTACATTTTTTGTTTCTTTTTTAATTATTTTTTCTGTATTTGAGTCTTACAGGATTAACTGTGGAATTCTATATTATAACGAAAAAACATTAAAATTCAATAGTGAAGGGATATAGTGTAAAAAAAACGATAGAAAGCCAATGGTAAATTTCTTGGAGTTTAACAGTTAATGTTAGTTATTGCCTTTTTACTGAATGCATTCATTCCTTTTCTTACTCAGTACATGAATGACGCACAACTTTCTACAGTTCCAACCTCTACAGACACTAATCTTGTCTCTTATACAGGAAATAACTCTGTAAATGTCTGTATTTTTATTTCCTCAGGGTCATTCATGCTGTACTGCCTGGTCATGTATTTTTTCCTCTTCTTCATCATGCTGTATCCGATTCCTGCCATCGACAGCTTCCTGGAGGTGAACTGTGTTTTTCCCATTTTGTCTGGATGATGCTGTTATGCTGCTGCCTTTAAATTCTGTAACTCAGCCCCAGGTTTTGGATTTGAATGAGTCAAAGGTCCAAAACTCTATGAGAAAGTGTAAATATGTGAGAGAAGCTGCAGCAGTGATGGTAAAGTGTTGTTCATGCTGCTTCTCTGCCTCCCCTCAGCTCGTGTGTGTTCCTCATGACTGGCGTGTTACTGTGGTCGTCATAGTCATCGTTAACGCGCTGGTGTCTTTCCTGTTCGAGGTAAACTTTACAAACATCGCATCTTACATCTCTTCTCTCATTGATCTACTTTCTCAGTTTGTACAGTGTGATTTGCATGCATTGATTTTGACTGAATCAGTGTCCAGTGGCACATCGCTTCCTAATTAATGAAATCGATCAATCATGTTTTTAAATTTCACGTTCCAGCTTTTTTTTAGTTTTTGCCTTTGTGTGCTTCTGCGGCTGCAACTCAATCTTCATGATCAACTGATTCTCGAGTTCCCCCTGAAATCTCTCATAGATTTTGATCCTTGACATCATCTTGTGGAGGCTAGTTTTCAGAGGCAATGAGGGGGCAAATCGCCCCGCAGAGTCCGCCTCAGCCGACACGCCGCAGGTTGGGAAGCTTTTGACTACACTTTGTTTTGTCTAGTCTCATGTCTAGAGGGTGACGCATTGTCTTTAACTCTGATTCTCCTGCTTCTTTGCATGTTTTGCTACGGTCTATATCATAATCTGTCAATGAAACGGACTGTTACACAAGCATAAAAGCAAGGAAATATAAACATTTATGTATATAAATCAGTTCATTGCACTTTTTTACAGTAATTGTGCTGAGAGTATATCTGATAAGCCATTTTCATTTTTCTTCGTGTCATCTTTCCGTCCATTCGTCCTCAGTGGTGTAAAAACTTACTGCACATTTATCATAAATGTGCTCTGCATGTTAAATGTATCTTAAATGCAGCTACAATACACCAACATCATCACTGGAGTTCAAAATTAACCCTCATCCACTTCAAACTAACAAACAATAGTACATTTTCCTGTAACTCTCTGAAGCCCAAGCAGTTTGTAGGTATTTATTGCTCCTGTCATTTTTTTATTTTTTTGTTGCTAATTTTCCACTGCGAAATAAAGACATACACCCCTATGGAAACAGCACAACCATGACTAGGAGAGGAAACTCAAAATGTCTTCTGTGCAATATTGAACTGTTATAACACCAAAAATCATCAAATAAGAGAAGAAACGCTACGCTGAATTTCTTTAGCTGTTTATTTATATTACACAAATGTTTTTAAAAATACAATTAAGAATTACAACAAAAAAGGTAGTTCCACACACTATAGGCATTTTACTTTTTAAATTTTTATGTTGTTTCCATTCTTGTCCCCTCTTTGTTCTGTGTAAACACAACCTGTAGTTAAGTCTTTTTAATTTATCTTATATTAATTTTTACCTTATGTTCATTATTAGCTTTTTATTTCTGCACTAAGAATGAATCTGAGGAATGCCATTTTGCTTAGCTGTGTACTATGTGCATTGCTGGATGACAATAAAGCTGAAGTTGAGTTGAAGTTGAAAAAAATATCTATTTTTTTAATCACATCACTGGTGGTTACAGCTCAGTCAGTAATAGCTTCATGGATGCACCAAGTAATGTTGTTTTCTCCTTTTTTTTTTAAACAGAATGTCGTTAATATAAATTTTAAAATGAGACATCTAGAGTAAAGTGATTTTAATGAAATGCCATAACTTTTTGGTTAGTTTTCCATGACATGCTACACTTATGGACTGTCAGCGAGTTTAAAATCCAAGTTTCCAAATGCAACACCTCGTTTCTGAGTCTGATGGTGTAATGTTGATCATTCCTTAAGATGACATGCCTTTCAAGCTCGCTGGTAGATTTTGGGTGTCAGAAAGTTAAAGTGAATTAACGCTACTCACCTAAAAATAGTTAACAAAACTAAATCATGTCCTGAAAAGACTTTTTGTATCCATTTATCAGAGAGGGGTTATAAAATCTATGATGTGGCTCACTAACCAATTATTTCTTATTCATTTTCATACTCTTCTCAGACGACCATTGACCGCTGGGGCAGGCCCTTCCTCACCTGGCTGTTCTGTCGGAGAAACAAGCCACCCAGAGTGCGCTACAGGCATCTGGCTCTGGAGCTGCAGGAAGACACCGACTGGCCTCCTAAGCCGTCCACAGTCACCTACACCAGCACTCCCACCTCTCTGAGCCTTACATGACTGCCGACCAAAGCACAGCACAGACTGAACCTGGATTCCCAGTAAGCTCGTATGTTGAGTTGACATCTGATGTGACTGATGATGCATTCAGAGGCTGCTGGATTCCAGTAAGACAGCCTTCATAAAGAGGAGGCCTCCTACTCTACCACCTGACTGACACTGTGAACATTTCACACACAAAGTCCTCTTTATTTTCGATTCACTTCATCAAAACAGACGAACACCCTTCAGTCGGATCTTAGCTGTACTGTTCTATCAAGCTGCTGAAATTCAGCCACAGGATTGCTAAAGGAGTAGTTCATCACTGTGGAACATGCAATTGTTTGCTTTGTTGCTGAAAGTTAGATACTTGAGCCGGTTAATTTAACTTGGTACCAGAGCTGGACACAGGGAGAACCAGCTAGACCGTCTCTGTGCAAAGGTAAAACAAAACAACATCTAGGGTTCACTCGCTAAGGTGCCATAATTAATCGCTTCATGATGATGATTAGATTGTAGATTAGCCCAGCATTCCAAATCTCATACTTGTTTTTAATTTCAAAGCATACTGCAGCTGCCCTTACAAAACACGTACTGTTGTTTGCAGTATGCATACAATACAGCTGAGACATACTACTTAACCGTAACGTTGTGGCTTAAACACTCTTCTTATGTTCGTTGCAGTCTGTGTGAATCAGTCTCGTTGTGACACGTTTTTCACTCCACAGAGAATAGTGAGTCAGAATGTCCAGAAAAGCACGCTGGATGTTTTTAGGATGCTGCATTTGATGTACTGTGTTTAGGGACGTAGCAGATCTTTTTTTGACATGCTACGTAGTGGGGATGTCCTGGGCTGATGTGATAGATTGGGGCCTGTTATGGCATTTGTTAAGTGATCAGCATAGACACAAATCTCAGCCCAGTACTTCTATACAGCAGCTAGGGGGAGGGAAGGGGGAGCACAAGCTGTAGTGCAACAAGTGGAACAAAAACTTTAGCTTTGGTTGGAGGACATTAAGCATCATAAAGGCCTCTGTCATGGTGCCCTTTGCCACCTAAACTCCCACAGTCATTTCTGCTTGCCAACACTGAACTGCTAATAGTTTGAATAAATTCAGTATTAAACAGCAATACGGGGCGCTTAGAGACAATCAGGATGAACAGGGGTTATAGTCCTTGACGCAGCGGCCTGGATTTGATTCCTGCTCATGGCCCTTTGCTGCATGTCTTCCTCCGTATTCTTCTCCCTACTTTCCTGTCTTCCTCTTCACTAATCTGTCCAATAAAGCCAAAAATGGCACCAAAAAAAACAGCAATACATTCAATCTGGTGGAACATTGATGTACTGCAGCTAATCTACATTACACTTCCTGTCACGCATATAGATAACACAGTTTCCATCTTCTCTTGGAGCCACAGTACACCGTCCCCTCATTTCAGAGTGTCCTTTACAACAAGATTTATGACTCCCTGCGTAACGACAAAGAACAGCCTGAATGCAGAAATATATTTTCCTCTTAATGCAAAGCGGAGCTGCTCAGTTGTCAAGTGAATACACTGGATTGACTTTAATGGCTTTAATGTACTTGAAATGTGTATCTTATGGGAAAATGGCATCAGATTAAATAAGTCAAACTTCTTAAGGACATCCCTACTACATAATGTGGTGGTAGGAGGATGTACTGCAGCTGTTTTACTCTTTCCAGCCTCAGCTAAGAAGGTGCTTTTAATCTTCTCGTTTAGCTCTCAGCAAAAACAAACCAGTAAATATGTTTTGTAAAATGTCTTTAGCTGTCTTAACCACTGGCCTACAAAATGCAGCTACGACATGACACACTGATATGGACTTGTCAGATTCCGTTGTTTTAAGTTTTGATTATGATCCACTTTTTGAAATATCCAAATCCAACAAGGTGCGTTTTTTTGTCACTCACGTTCATCATGCAGCTCCATTTATTCACTTCCATTAGCTGCTGCTATAACATAATAATTGTAAAATAGTGATACATCTTACAAATTCAAAGAAACAAGAGACACTTGCATCTATTAAGGCAATGAGTGTGACTGGTGCTGTTATATTTCTCAGACAGAAAACATTCCAGTGCTGCATTTCTTTTTTTAAAGTTTCTTTGGTTCAAATTCTTCCTGTGGAAGAGAGAGGCAGAAATTACTGTGTCCCTTTTTAAAAAACAAAAATTGTAATTCCAGTGCCACTGTGTGTTTGTGTGTGAAAGAGAGTGTGAAACTGTATCAGAACGAACCATTTCATTGTTCCTTGAATGCATCAGAAATAGTTTGTAGTTTTTGACTGTCTTTTTCAAGATAATGTGTGAAAGTTTGATTAATTCCACCATTTAACACTAGGAAGGTACTGTGCATAGCTGATGTTTTGATTAATTAATGCATTTAAATTAATCAACATGAATCATTGAGACACTTGCTGCTGTGACAATTTTATAACAGTCGATTTTAAATGTCAGATTTTTAGATTTTTTTTCATGTAACTTTTGTTAATTACTGTTGTATATATTTTTTATAGTCAGTCTGACAAAAATTAAATCAATCCAAGAATATGAATCCTGTATTTACTGGAAAATAGAGCAAGCTTTTTAATTGTTAGTACAGTTTTTGTACTTATTTCCCAATTTCTACAATATGAGAATTGTTTTTTTTAATACGTTCACAAATATTCCAGTGTTTGCTCTGCAGAACTTCCATTACATTTCCCAATAAATCTGTATATTAAGCCACTCTTGCGTGCTTCGTGGGGGGCTGACCTTGGTCACACTTTTTCAGCCAAGACTTACTGATCAATTATGGGCTTTCCCAGCCTCCTCGCTGCCTGGCATATGGGCGCTTAAAGGCGCGAGAGTGGAGGAGAAAGAGGGGTATCATTTCATGTGGAGATCAGGGCCTATAGGCAGTGAATGGGTGGATTTAGGGGGGACTCTGAATAAGGGAAGGGGGTCCTCGCTTGTACCAAAAAGAAAAGAATCTCCCACAGATCAGGGAAGAGCCTTTTTGGGAATATTCATGATGAGGATGAGGAGGCATCATGAATTCATGTGTGTCTCTGTGACTTGCGCGGATCATCTTTTCAGTAAACACTTTTGTGTACAGAGCCGGGATGTCTTGCTTTCGATCCGTGTTTGCGATGTAGTTTTGTGGATAGTGTTGCCTCTCCACAAAGCAATATGGGTTTTTGTGTACTCTGCTGTATTCCTTTTGTATCAGTAGGGGAACAGATGGAGAGTGGTAGAAAGACATAAAGAAGCTAAAACACACAGTCTTTCTTCCTCACAGCTAGCTTCTCACTCACAAAGATTTTCTCAAGCTTGCACTCAGACGTGTGCTATTTCAAGCATTTTAGACTTTTTCTCCTTTCTCTTTTTACCCATACGTTTTTTTGTCTGAGTCGTGCACTTTCAAGATTTGGGCCCGTGCACACAGTCTGTTTACTGAGTCTTGGCAGGGTAGCTTCGGGTGTTTTGTAGAGTAACGGCCACTGTGACACACTTTTCTCCACTGTAAGTTGCTCTTTTTTGTGTCGCACACATTTTCGAATCTCCTCAGTCCACAGAAGACTGTCAGGTTGTACAAAGGTCGTTGGACAGTCATAAGACCCTCGTCGTGATTAATAGTCGGGACACAAGGCCAACCTGATGCTCACTTACTGCTAGCCTCATTTTACAGATGACACAAAGGCAACCACGTCTGGTAAAAGGTCTGTGACCCACCAGACGGTCACAAAGGCCCTCTCCTCCCTCCTGTCCTCTAAGCATGGGCTCCTTCTCTGGGTCTTCGTGGCATCCCATGTCCCTCTTCCTTTATCAGAGCTTCCAGGCCTGAATGGGCTCTGTGGTTGGTCAATAAATTCAGTGATTCAGGGGGTGGACAGTTGCAGCCGTGTTAACGTTTGTTCACAGGCTTGTCGGAGGGACGGGCCCCGCCCAGCGGCTCTTTGTCTCCTGTGGTCCCTCATCAGGTTAGAAGTCAATGGAGGGCCTTGTGCGGAGGTGGCAGGGGCATGGATGGAGCCGCCTCTCACATGGCGTTCACACAGGGGGAGGACCGGTTCGGATCACTGTGACACTTGTTAGTGTGGGGCCACACAACATTGCCGGATCGCCTCCATCGCTCTCCCCGAGGGCCCGAGTGATATTCAGCGCTTTAAACAAACTAATGGTCGAGGCTGCGGGGTTGCACTGCAGTAAGATGATCTGCACTCAGAAGCCTGCAGTGACCGCGCTGAAAAGAAGTGCACAAGTGTATCTTACAATCTCAGTTTACAGATCAGACTCACAATAAAATGAGGTCAGGCCTTCATTTGCACTGATGGTGAATCCGGTCTTTAAATTTGGACTAGAATGACACCCAAATGCACTTCTGTGGCCTCTGACGGTGCCACACTGTTGCTGAGTTCTGGCTGGTTTCTCAGGCTCGGCTCAGCCAAAGCCTGGGAACAGCCAGAACAGGGAGAAAAGCGAGACAGAGAGCCATAGATGGAACAACACACAAACAGCGGAGGGCTTTAGCAGACGGAAAACAGTGGACAGAAAAAGACGCACTGTGACTGAAGAGGGACTTAGAGCCATGACTGAAGCCTAACTGTCATGAGAAGATGAGAGTTGCCATGGCCACCCAGGAGCCACCCAGCAAGCATGTGAGCAGGGGAGGCTCGGGGGCCAGGGGCCTGGGCCCGGGCTGGTGGATCACATGCACTAACCAGGGATTATGTGCATAAGTGATGAGCGCTAAGCCGGCAGGTGAAGAAGGGAGGCCCTGGGACAAGGAGCGCGCCATCCCTCAGGACAGCTCTGTCTGTAAAGAGCAGGGACTTTTTCCCAAGTGAGGCTGATCTGCCGTGTGAAGGGGACTCAGCCAGAGGTCCTCAAGTGCTGAAAGGGCATCCCCCAGGCTGCTTTCACAGCATAAGTGGCCAAAACGCTGGTCTTGTGAGTCATCTTGAGTGGCAAGAATGGGGCATCTTCACATTCATAAATCCCAACACAAACACACTCATGGATATGGACCAAGCTTGGATGAGGATAAGCTCCACATGGAAGGGCACCGGCTCTTCTCGAGGGAAGCTTTCAACTCACTGCTCGTTTGAAAGATCAAATTTAACCTCTGCGGCTAAGTTAACTTTGCGCACTATATTTACAGACGAGAAGCTCTTGTTGGTGCCAGAATCAACAAGTTCATAGGTTGTTTTGGTGCTCATAATATCCATGGCCTTACAGGAATGTGTTTGAACATCGATGGCACAAAGAAATCACATTCCCATGGTGCACGGAGAGAAAATACACAGTTCACCAACCTACCCCCAATACCTTTTCAAGACGATAGTATCCCTGAACATATTAACATGTAAATACACTTAGATACTTTGACAATGCACTGAAATGCATATAATCTACATGCTAACTAGTGCTTTAAAGAGTTTCCACTGCTGAATGTGGTTTAGCAAACACTTTCATGTCTGGGTTTTAAAAATTAAATGTGAGGCCTCTCTTAGAATCTCTCAAAGCGTTTTTCAATTTGATGAGGGATAAGACGATGACTGGGTTCCCTTTTCAAAGGAGGAGACCCAGAGTTCAATAAGACTTCAGTCTCATTGCCTTTGCCTCCAAGTTGAAGATCTAAATGCTGGCTTTTTCATGAAGGGACCCACTAGGTTAGGTGACAGATGGCAGGTTGTTATGCTGAAATACCAGTTGCTATGGTCCCCCTTTTTCCTCCGCAGCTTCACTTGCCATAGCTAAGCATCTCCTCCGAGGCCGGTGTACTGACTTGGAATAAGCTGACTTGAAACCGCTCAGGTTGTTGTTGACAAACATGAGCCTAGATGAGTCTCCTAATCTCCCGCTCCTTTATCCGCTCTTTATTGCCGTATAAACAGGCCTGAATGCACTAAAAAAACTAAACCTCTGTTTTCAGCCTTCTCTTATCTCACGCAGGGTTTAATCTAATGCCCTCTACCCTTTTTACATCTCTGCCTCTGCTAAATTCGACCATATTTTTGATTCAGCGCATCACCATGACAACCAGTTATTTCCCATCCCGGGGCCCCCCCACTCCCAGCTCCTCTTCTCCATTGATAGCGCTACCTCCCCCCTACCCCGTCTTTTTTTGTCCAAATAAAACAAAGCGCGGAGTGAATGCGCTCTGAGGTAGGTAAATGTATTCAGTGACATCAGCCAGGACGAATCTATTCTGCTGGATTCCTGTACCACTTGTTTCCAGCCTTGTCTGGGGGCCGGACACTCTGTTGGGCCCATTGTCCCACGTGTATTCCACACAGGCCCGCAATTAATGGAGGCCTTGTCTAAGGCTTCTGGAGCAGAAACTGCTGTTGGGGAGGGGGACAAAAGGCGGGCAGAGCCGGGGGCTGGGAGTTGCTAAGGGAAGGGCCCCCCTTCCCTCTTTAAGGGGGAATTCAAAGGCCGAAGGAGGGACGGAGAGCGAGCGGAGCGCTGGATGAGATGTTTAAGTGATCCCTTCTGTCTGCGCCCTCCCCTCTTGGCCCGAGATGTTTTCATACCAGCAGTTGAAAGGGAATCTTTGCAGCATTTGATGATGAGGATGGTCATTTCACTGCCTGCGTGGTTGGTGGTGGCTGGCTGGAGGAGGAAGCTGCTGTCAGACCAGGTGAAGATGGAGAGAAATGAGGCAGCTGGAAACGCTCAAAGTGTAGAAGCTCAGACCTGCAAAGGGATTTATCACAATTTAGCCATTCTTACTTGAGATTTTGTTATTTTTTCTCCCTCACATGAGCTGGAAAATAGCGTTTAATATAATAAAATGCAGGGACAAAGCCTGATCTGATTATAATATAAAAATGACTTTATGCTAATGACATGACAGCACTCAACTGTCTTCTGTTTTCTGGGTGTCTCTTGTAAATAAAAGAAAGAGCTTCTTCATGAGTTGAAAAAAATAAGGACCTAACTATCTAAAAAGTAAGGTTAAGACTGATTCTGTCTTGCCTAGAGTGACGTTTAAGCAAAGGAAGGACAGGAAAGACTGTCAGCAGCTTCAAAATCAGTGACTTGGTTGACAAAAACAACAGCTGATGTTCTTACAAAGATAAATGTTGGAACTATATCCAGATAGAAATGTAAGCTTCCTGGATGTTTGTGAAGACTTTCATTCCTGCTGATTGTATATCGATATGTTAAAACAATGGTAGCTGGACTTACCATCAGTCCTACAGCTTCCCAAATGTCACATTCAGTGAAACAAAGGCTTTTAGGATTTTACATCAATTTGTTTTCAGCTACTTTTATAACAATATGAGGAAACTGAAGGGATTACATAGTTAGAACGCCTCAAGCAAACATATTCTTTAAAGATTTTAGATGGTGCTTGTACGGATTCTTTTCATGGATTGCCTCCTTTATGTAAGAAAGAGTGAAATCCTCTTCCCCTCAATAAGGCTGTGACCATTACACAGGTTCGCTTTATAGACTTTGAAGAGCAATACTTTCATTTTATTCTTTTACATGTTAAACCTTTTTTATTTCACAGTCAATGTTTTTTCCAGATTTAATCAAATTCATGTTTCATCAAGTGAATCTTTATTATTACTTATACTGCAGAGTCTGAGCCTTAAAATTCACTTTAGTTTGGTGAAATTCCATAATAATAATTTATGTCTTAGCTACATTATTACAGTAGTTACATTATTCTTCATAATCAATAACACTGTAAGATCAAGATAAGATGTACGATTGTCAGGTAAAGTAATGGTTTTTCCACTTTTTGTAGCGTTTTAATCCCTCGTGGATGTAAATTATTCAGATTAAATCACACCATCAATAACAGAACAAGGTCATACAGGTTGCCAATATCTAAACTTGTCGAGTTAATTTGCAGTTCTAATAATAATTTGTTTTACTGGAAAACACTTGATGTCTGACACTAAATATTAGTCTGTCTCGTTGAAGCTTTGTTTACTCTCTATATGATTCCACAAAGACTTCTATTGTTCTTTAAAGTTTTATTTTTTGAATATGTATCAGAATTTGGTCAATACCCCCCAAATCAAAACCAAGAACTGCTCATGTCATCCCAGCTCTGTTTCCATGAACTTGCATTTTTCTATCATATCTTGAACCTTAAATACTTCCTCATCCTCTCTGTGCTTTCTGCAGTCTCCATCCCAGAGTTCCCACACTGATACAGATCAGGACTGTGCTATAAACCTCATCTCTGCATCACCATCTGCACAATAAAGGGCCGTTTGTGGCAGAGCAGCAGGCTCACTGAAAACACAACTGATAGGACATAATTTATTGCTGCACGGCCTCTTTTCTCATCCGCTGCTGAACGTACAAACTCAGGCCGATACAAGCAGCATCCTGTAAAAGCATCAGCTGCAAGATTAAATGAGCACGTAGCGCGATCCGTTTCTGTACATTAGATGGAAACAGAAGGTTTTCATTTCAGTGTGTTTTAGCTGGTTATTCTATTCGTTTAATATATGTGAGCGTAGACAAAACAGCATCAATTCTTATTCTGTTCACTGCTTCACTTGGAAAAATGTTAGAAAGTTTTAGTTTTTGGTCTTGTGAATTCAGCCTCAAAGATAACAAGGAAATCATCGTCTTTATTTTCTATTATCAGTAAGAATAGTCGCCATATTCCAGCCATGACTTCAATACAGAAAAAAAACCCAGGTCGATCTCATTTTGGCTGAATGTTTAGGGTGACTTCACTTAGCTTGCTTTAGTGTTGACTCAGGTCAAGGAGCCAGCGGTGCTTGAAGGTTCTCCTGCTCACACAGAGAGGAAGCCGTAGATGGTGAACACTGACCTGCTTCTGGGGTCATTTCACCTCTGAGGGTTTAGGAGCTTTACAAAGACTGTTTGAGGTCTATCAGGGAGGATCAAGGCGACTGAGGATAAACCTGAAGCAGACAGAGATGTCTCTCAGTAAATACATCAGTGAAACCAGCAGCGTGCCGCTGATGGTGAGATTTAAACGGATCATCGCATAGATACTGGACATGATTGTTCTGAAATAATTCATAAGATTTCTAATATAGAAACCAGAAAATGAAGATTGTCTGAGAAAGGCACAAAAGGTTTTATTTTATTGTCAGATTAACAATGAAAATCACAGCCTGTCTTTAGTATTTTAAACAACTCACACCTGAAAGAGAGTTTTTAAAAGAGTAAAAGAGAGAAAACAAGAACACAATACAGTTCAAACAAAGATGAACATCATGTTCTTTATTTGATATGAATCACTGTCAGAAAATAAAAAAAAACAGTCTCTCACTTTAAGTTTTCTTCCTGAATTGTACAAGAAAAAAAAAAGCTTAATTTCTCACAGTCCATCCTGTCAATAAATGCAACACTTACAGAGGAAAAAACCTGGTAGAACAATCAAAGAAAAATGTTCTATATTAGCCCCAAAGTATTTTTGATTAGAAGGTTAGATCAATAGGATATCCATGAAGTTCTCTTAGCCATGTCAAGTTGGCACTTTAGGTTTGTTAGAGAAATGTGAGACTGATGGCATACAGTATACACATAACCAGTCTGTGTTTCATGGGTTGTTTCATTATTCAAAAATTCACTATTTTTTATGTAATTCCATTTGTCAGTTTATTGTACAGAGATACAGTTCCCAGTGATCAGAGAATGAATAGTTTAACATTTTGTGTTATGAGTAAATGATAATTCACTCATGAATATAAAATGTCAGTCACATAGTGCACACACCAGAGGGATGTTTTAAATTAGTTGAACCGAGGCCACAAATCGAAACTGAAACCATAAAAAAATAGCAGAAACAAAAAACTACAACAAAGGACAAATGAATTTGATATAAATTACACTGTGGATGATTTCAAATTCATTTAGCCTAATAATGTAAGTTCTCCTGTTGCATTAGTTGACTGCCGCTAGCTCAAAGTAATTTTATGAAGTGTGAATTAAATTAGCAGAACTTAGAAAACAAGTTCAATAAACTTAAGATATTTAATTTGGCTGGGGTTACAGACAGACCACAGAAGATTCTCAGATTAACAGTAAGAACTCAGTCTCAGTTATTGAAGCCATTTGTTGATTAGAGTGGGTACAAAGATGATTGGTGAGGCTGATCCTGGCAACATCAGGACAGAATACAAGTCCACAGATGTAGATACTGAATTTAATACTAGTCTTTGTTATGGTTACAATAATTTTGATTATTCTGAGAAGACACCACCATAATTTGATTTAACGTGTTAAAGACTCACAGCAAATTTCCATTACCTCTTTTATTCTCAAACAACAAAGTAAATTTTTGAGAAGTTTTAATTCTCTAGTAACGCATACTGAGAAGTCTTCATATAAACTGGTTTAATTTCTTACACTGTAAAGTAAATAAAAGTATATTTAAAATTATAAGAGTTCACCTGTTCTGTTAAATTACAGATCATAACTAGTAAAACTGTAAAAGAAGAATGCAGGAACAGGCCAAAACTGTACAATTTTTTGCATCAAAAATCTGTATTCTTACAAATGATAATTTGTTCTGCAAAATTTCAAAAATGTTACAGCTAACAATGTTGTATTAATAATATTTGCTATTGTTTGAAAGAAAAAATATGTGTATTAAGGATTGAAAAATGAGAAATAATTAGATTAATTTAATTTGATAATCTCTAGTAAAATCACAGAAAAGCTTTAACTTGAAAAACTGTAAAAAAAATAAATAAATTTTTACAGTGTGAAAAATTAATGAATGATTTCTCAGGTGTTTATTCTTTTTTCTCTATATTTAAAGTCAAAATGACTCATGTTATGAGAAGTGATGTTTTGAAGTTGTAAAGTGGTCTGAACAAAAAAATATTAGACGTTCAAAGTTCAGTTAACAAGAAATTTGTAAACCGATACATATACACTGAGCAAGCTGCAAAAGATGAGTGGATTTGGCTTTAAGCTGTTTGAGTGCAGTTTTAATGAAAATGCTTTTGTAAAAGTTGCAGATCTACCTCATGGACGGAGTTTATCAGAAATGCTGAATCAGAACTTGTGTAAATTGAAAAGGGTGTGCCAAAAGGCTCAATTCTAGGGCTTCTTCTGTTCGTATGGACAATGTTGTCTCCTCTGTTTCCAGTTGTAATATGTGTCTTTATGCTGATGACACAATGTTGTACTGTAGTTCATTTAATGTACAATCTACTGTAGAAGCCCTTCAAGACTCATTTACAAAGTGCACCGTTTTAAACCTTTTAATTAGAAAAGCTAACCAAGAAAACACAAAAATATGTCTTAATGAGGGAACTTTAAAGAAAACACTACTGAATTATGGCAATATTTTCTACATGCATGCATCACCTACAACTCTCAAGCCTTAGACACTATTTATATTTCTGCATTAGGATTTATCACTGGTGATAGTTATAAAGGAATCGGTTCTTATCATGCATGCTGAAATGATCGGATTACTCTTAGAAAATCATGTTTTGCTCACTGTGCTGGAAGAACCTGCAGAGAAAAGTAAAGCTGGGGTAATTTTTTATCCTCAGGACAGTTCAGATTTTTGATTGCATTTTTACTTCTGATGTAATCAATCAGACTTTATTTATATATCACTTTTCATACAGATAAAATACAACACAAAGTGCTTTACAGACAGCAGAAGTGAAAATGCAATAAAACAGTACAAACAACACAGTTATTATAAACTAAACTGTAAAACACAGGGTTTGAAGAGAAAGTGAAACCCGGTTCTCTATTGCTCATGCAATGAGGAAACACCAGATAAGACAGATAAATATTTTTTTAAAAACATCTGGGTTTTTTTAAATGGAGATGGACAGAGATAGAAATAGAAGTCAAATATTCTAAAAACAGAAAAGAAATGATTAAAAATGAACAAACTGTGTATTAAATAGACAAAAATATGGAAATGAGTGCTTAAATAGAGAAATCAATAAAGCAAAAATATCACCACTTGTTTTTAAAACTTAAATACGTTAACTAATGTTTTTTCTAAATTTGCCCCCTTACGTTTTTAGTGTTATTCCAGTTTATTATGTGTGTCTGCATCTTAGCCTCTGTACCTCAGTGTACTGAGCTTAAATACAGGCAAGTTTTTTTTTTTTTTTAATTTTTCAGATAATATATCGCATTTATTTCACATTAATGGGCTTCACTTCCCTCAGCCAGCAGCAGGTTTCCTCATATGAGCCTCCTGATCACAGCTTCCACATGTTTAAAGTTGTCTTTTAGTGAAACAGTCTCTCAGCATCCTGACAGGCAGCCAATGGGAGCCGCCGGTCGCACGAGCCCGGCACCGCGTCCTGCGCGCTCATTGGACGGATCGGGCACCCGCACACGAGCCGCTCGCGTGCAGGCAGCGGCTGTATAAATACCGGCGGAGGCGCTGAAACAGGAGCGCACTGTGCGTCGGGCTGGCGAGCGGACAGAAGTCACTCCTGACGTTTGTCATCGGTTCGAGCTGTGCCAGGAGAAGGCGGGACTCTGCGGCGACTCTTTGCTGCTCATCTGCTCCGGTTCGACCTCAAAATGCCCGCAGGAACTTTAGAGAGAACATCTCCAGCGGCGGTGGCTGCCACCCCGGCCAGTGGACACTCCACGCCGGAAAAACCTCGGACCCTGACGGAGAGCAGGAAGGTAAGACACACGTGAGACTTTTAAATCAAACAATGCATCCACTACATACTGTTTAATCTTGTCAATAATCTCAACTGCACGTTTATTTCTTCCTCAAGTCCTCCAAACCAATTATGGAGAAACGCAGACGTGCGCGCATCAATGAGAGTTTGGGTCAGCTGAAGACCCTCATCCTGGAAGCACTGAAGAAAGATGTAAGCAGATGCATGAATATAAATAAAAAAAATTGATATATGCATCTAAAAATACAAATTCAAACCTAAATTGTCACTTTTCCCCATATTTAGACCTCCAGACACTCCAAACTGGAGAAGGCTGACATCCTTGAGATGACTGTGAAACACCTCAGGAACCTGCAGCGCCTTCAGATGTCTGGTATGTAGCATGTCTGGTGCATGCTGATCTGCATGTAGCGTGTCTGGTGTATGTTGATGTGCATGCAGTAACTCTCTAAGTCGAACTTTAGGTGGTGAACATGTTCCCACATTCTGCAAGATTTACAGCCCACTGCTAGCCATGTGTTTGCCCCTCAGTATTGATTTCACATCCCTGAAAAGCATCACTAACATCATCCTTGACATTAATAGAAGTGTTCACTGTTGTCTAAGTGTTCACCTTCTTGTGTACTCATGTATTTCTTCTCCTCCAGCTGCAGTGAACACAGACCCATCCGTCCTGGGTAAATACAGAGCCGGCTTCAGTGAGTGTGTAGGAGAAGTCACTCGTTTCCTGTCCACGTGTGAAGGTGTGGACGCCGAGGTGAGGACTCGCCTGCTCAGCCACCTGGCGGCCTGCGTCACCCAGATCAACGCCGTCAACTTCTACGCACCTCATCTGGGCGCTTTAGGACTCGGACAGACCGGCACCCAGGTCCCAGCTCCCTCACCCTCACAGATGCCCTGCAGAAGCGCCTCCCCCGTGCACATCCCCCCCGACGCGATGAAGCTCTACGGGGGCTTCCAGGTCCTTCCGACGCCCAACGGACAGTTCGCCTTTCTGGTTCCCAGCGCAGCTCTGGCTCCTCTGACTGCACAACACCACGTGTCACCTGTCGCACCTGCCGTCACCTCGGACTCTGTGTGGAGGCCGTGGTAGAAGCTGTGATTTTGATGGCATGAAAGGGACTATCACACAATAAAGCATATTTTTGTACATTTTGTAAATGTTTTTCAGAATCTACTGGATGTTTAGACACGTTTGTGTTTTTTTTGTAAGGACTTTTTAAGAGATATTTTTGGCCTCTCTGCTTGCTCTAATTTCCTGTTTTTGATACGGCACAGTTCATTTGCCTCCACGGGCCAAGAAAATCTTTGAAAAGCTCTTGAGATGCACTGTATTTTCTAAGATGAATAAAATGTTTTTATGGTGTTTGCAGTTAATTTGCCGCTTTGGTCATTTCAGTGACTTTTATGTCACACATTACGATGAATTCAGCAGAGTCCCTTCGTTTCGGGGCAGGCGAACCTGTTCAACTGTGAAACTCTGACTTCATCTCAGACCTGTGGAAAACAGCCATCTAAATATAGCCACCCTTTCCTGTGTGCTGTGTCCACACTTGATCATAGCATTTGCAGCGAAAGGAAAGTCTGGTTTCTGGCGGGAAATAAATATCTCTGTAATGACGTGGGGAACCTGAGAGGTCGCGTTGAGCCCGAAGGCGTGCTGCCAGCTCGGGGAGGCGGGTGGGTTAGGATGTGTGGACACGCGCAGCTCCCCCTGTGCTGCTGCCAGATGGGAACTCGTGCTGAAATAGATCAGGCGTGTTTGTGAACCTACAGACAGGGTTAAATGAGGTCTAGATAAGATCCTGGTTTTTCTCCAGGATTTGGTGTATGTTTTTACTTCTTGAGGCATCCTGACTGTATAAATTGCCAATGGAGTAAAGATTATAGCATCTTATTTGGCAATTCTACCTTCTTGACAAAGCAGTCTTTAAATATATCTCCTCGGCGTCGGTCCAGCAGAGTTGGTCCAATCGCTGCCCATTTAGTGGACAGTTGAAGGCTGACAGTCCCAGCGTGTGTCCTGAGCGTGGTGCTCACACAGCAGGCCGTCAGCAGAGCGTGGCCAGAGGTCACAGGTGCCCCTCATTCACACCCCTAAGACAACGCAGCTCCAACAGCATGTTGCCCTAAATCTGGCAACCCATCAACTGACCTGGCAGCCCATCACCAAAAGACAGGGCCTCTCTTTGACAGCAGCAAACAGTGGCACCTCCAGAGGCAAACACTCACACAGCCCACGACCATTTACTTGTTTCTGATTTGATATTCATGAAATTTAACAGAGACACATGTAGCACTCCGTTTCTGGAGTCACTGCAATATTCTGCGCTCATGTTGTTCGTATGTGGCAACCTATCAAAAAGCAAATATTAACAACCTCATTTGATTCAGAATTTCTGCATTAAAAATGCGAAATCAGATGTTTTCTCATGCCACTCCAAATGATGTTAAGATTCCATGAATGATGCAACCAATTAAGTTTACATCTCTGTTTTGGCACAGCTGAGAGAAGACTGGCAGTAAGGAGGACTAAAAGACAAAAACAGAGCTCCCCCTCCTATCAGAGCATCCTTTGAGAAGACCCTCAGAAAGACAAAAACAAAGACGGGCCCCTCAGTGGCTCAATGGCTCCTCTCTTTGTGACCCTCTCCATCTTCATAAAGGGCCTTCCCCTTGTTTATCCAGGAAGAGCTTTAATGGCTGGGAGGGGGGAGGACCATGCTGTCACTTTCACTGTGCTAAAGAAGGCTTATTGTTGGCCGCTCCCAAAGGTCCCGGTCTTAAAGGCTGTTTGAAAACTCTTCAGGACAGGCTGTGCTCTTCAGATAAGAAGAGCTGTGAAGTGCTGACAGGTTACCTACATATATGTGACGGAGAAGATGGAGGGGTTGTGGCAGCTTCAACACATGATGGCCACTCATGAGGGAATTCTGCAGTTTGCTGGTGTCTGTCACCTCTTTGCACGTTTAGCCTGATTGTTTCTCATCCCTATCGCTGCCCCGCCCGATTGAAACCCTGCTTTGATGCGGCATTTTCCCAAACACCATAAAAGCAGAGAATTGTAAACATGAAGCCGGGTAGGACCTACCCCTTCGCCGTGCTCCATGATTGATGGCCTCTCCTCACAATCCCAGTGGCAACAGTGACAGGTTCCCTGCTTGTAGAGGCTGTCTCCCTCTGACACACACCGGAAACCTCCGCCGCCTCCACCGCTGCGGCTGAATCGCCTCCGTATTGTTGCTACGGTTGTTATGGTGCTTGATGGGGGTCGAAGTAGTCGGCGGTGGTTCACATCAAGGCTAATGAATAGATTATGCACTCGATATCAATAGTGAATGAACAATACTCTTTGTGCCTTCACTCCAATTCATCCCTTTTTGATTTAGCTGGTTGTTTTTGAAAAAGTCACCAGCACAGTGGTGGAAGTGTTGCTTCCGGGGGTGAATTTAGGATCAGTGTGACATGATAACACTGGAAGTGGAAGATTTATTAGTTTTGGAGTGACTGTTAAAACGGGGCAACTCTGGTGCTACATCACAGGTGGTCACATCTTCAAAGGGGATGTTGTGTTAAATCTTGGACGGGGGTGTTGTTTTCTTGGCCATATGTCCATGAAGGCGTATGAAGAGGACTGTAAAGATACACTGTCACTGCAGGTGTCCCTTCACAGGAGACGTCCAGTAATGTGGGTAAACCAAAACAGAGTAAATATTTTGGCCTGGCAAGACTAAAACCTTCACGCGGGGCTTCAGGAGAGTTTAAATGGAGAAGTAAATTATTATTAACTCAAAATACAGTTATTTTTGTGGATTTGTCCATTTTCTTATGCTATAATCCTACTATGAGACACAAAGTCACAAACTAGCTAAGAGTTGCCAGCTTCATTGTTGCTATAGCACAAAGAACTCATAGCAAGAATACCGCTTTCTAATACTTTTCAGACAGAATGGAACAGTAGATTGCTGTAGAAATAGAGAAACAAAAACAGATGGTGGTTGATGTTTCATATCTTCATTGGAACGCTCAAAACAGTTCAAGACAGCAGAGCTTTGATAAGTTGCGCATCCCATCAGCAACTTGTGTTGAGCATCAGCTTCATAAGACCAGCTTCCATTGTAAGCTACTTGTAGCCAGCTGCTTTTTCACTGGCAGACCATGAGGTGATAAAAGCTCTGTATTGGGTGAGATTTTGGAGTTATCGCCACTGTTATGGTTTAAAATATTCCAGCTGAGCTGCAACCTGTTGCTGACATTTGGTCTGATCATGTGATTCTCTGTGTTTCTTGGTCCACTGAGCTTTTCTGGAGGGACGTTGCCGAGTTTTTACTGTAGTGAGTTCAGCTTTAGCAGTAGAAATGGCATCTGATGGTGGAAGGAGCTTCTTGATCGTATCTGAATAAGAGTCAGAATCAGGTTTCTTGCCAAGCAGGTTTTCGCATGTGAGGAATTTGACGTGGTGATTCAGTGCATTACAGTTGACACCGACAAGTAGTGAAATGCTTTTGGTATTAACACATCTGCAGAGTGTCAGACTGTAAACGCTGCACTGTACACCGGCATGAATGTGATTTTACATTACCAGGTCAGGTGAGAGCAGCTGATGAATGAAACGTGTTACAACTGTTACAAAACTATGTCACTGCAGAGAGTTTATGAATTATTCTCATTTTTCTCCTTTGAAATTCATGACTTTTAAATCCATAGGAAGGCACCACTTACGGTATTTATGTGGTGTGGTACTCCTAAAGAGTTTTCTGTTGTACTTTTCACTCCCTCCTTGCATGTATAAGTGTCTATTTAATATTATTAACGGTGTGTCTTCTTTAACCTGTAGTTTGTTCTTTGTCTGCAGGTATTTCTGGTTTCAAGGCTTCATATTTCTGCCCCACAAATGCTTCCCAATGTTGAATATTCTTTTGTTTATTGTTAGCTTACTTTCTTAACTCACCCTGGCTGGTTGAGGCAGACGACTAGCCCTCCTGAACCTGGTTCTGCTGGAGATCTTTCCATGTTGGAAGGATGCTCTTCTCCACTGGCACATGATTGTTAGATTTCTCTCTTTAATATTGTAGGGTTTTGTCTTTAATATTTGAATTAATCAGGTAAATTTGTACCAATAATCTTATTTCTCTTTTGGAAATCACTTTAGCTCAGTGTCTGATGCTTTCATATAAACAACAGTGACTTGATCTCACTGTTAAAAGGTTTAAAATGCTGTGACTAAAGACTTCATGAATGTTTAATCATTTTTTTATCAATGATCTAAGAGAGTAGAAAACTTGACAACAACTTCTGGGTTGCCAGGTTGTAAAAACTTGGCTTGGCTGGTGGTTATTCTTTGTCCTTTCATTAGGAAGCCCCCACCACCATGTTTGGGAAAGAAAGAGCTGCGGAGCATGTGGACCAAAATCTATGAAGAACTTATTAACATTACAGATGGCAGGCGGTTGGAATTTAAGCAAGTCGAGGATTTTTTTTCTGAAAATCTGGGACCATGAATCGACAGGGAATGGGCTTGATGGCATTGCATTCCAAAAATATCACACGGATGATGATGGTGCTTAGTTATGTTTTATCAAACCATTATTTGTGAAACATACTCAAGCACGTCCTATCATGTCTTTTCAATGTGAAACAATGGCCTCTTCAGAAAGTACCTTTGCTGCTGGAAGTTGGAGTGTGGGAGGTATTTCAATTGTTTGGCACCAACAAACTGCTAAGTTTTGCAGTGAATATACAATGAAGAGCTGCATGCATGCATAATAAAACCTCTCCATCTGGGGAGCTGGACACAAAACAAGGATAGCTTTTTGAGAGCAGGGTCCAGAGGGCCATAGTTCCTGATTCATCCTCCATAATTGTAATGTGATGATAAGGAGCTTATAGCCTCTTGTTATCCTCCAATAGGGATGCGCAAAACAAAGGGCAGTGTAGAAGTATGCTAAAAGATTACCGTTCTGGTGACATCTCCCCGTTCACTTAACACTCACATCAGGTCAGCTGTTCCTAATTTGGTCAGCAACACCAATTTAGCCTCCATCCAGGGGTCTGAGTGCACTGAGGGGTGAACATTGACCCTTGTTTGTAAGCAAGGTTCACGATTTGAGTGTGCAAAATGGCTTATTTGTGTTCTGGAGATGTTTAGGTCATCGTATCATGGAGGATGTGTGTCGCCCTCTCATAGGCTGAGAGAGAGGAGCTAATAGACACCTGCCCACATAATAGCTACTGGTGTTGGCTAACGTCCCACGATTGGCTGATCTCATATAAACGAAGCTAAAAGAAAAGTTAAAGTAGAAATAAATGTTCTATTAATTTTTTTGCTTGTTTAAGTGAAGACTGAGAATTATTCCTGATGTTATAAATACAACATGGTACTATTAATGACAATACGCAGCAACCTGATGTGAAATTATTCTCAGATTGGAAAGTCTCCTCTTGAATTCTTGCCCGAGGCACCGAGCCTCAGATGACCTCTACTCTTTGTCCCAAGGACCCTGCCCTGCCCTCGCCACCTCCCTCCTCACCGGCCGCTCTAAACTCTGTGGGAAACCCCCCCAGCGCTTTGTGTTGTTTTGGACATTGTGCGTCTCACCAGATAATGTCTCCTCCCCTCTGTTTCTTTTCTCTTCCGTCTGAGGAGCTGCTGTGTGGAGCGTGGTGTCCGCCGCTAACTGCCCACTAAGCAGGATGGAGAGAAGAGCTCTGACTGTGGGGGTTAAGAGCAGCTTTTCATGCTCCCTCACAGGGCAGCTCTCAGACTCTGCTGCTGTAAGTTGGTCGGGCGATGAGAGTACTTGGCAGTGATGGATGCTGACAGGTTGTTTGGTGCTGGAGATAACTCCATTAGCCTCTAAAGTTTTGGTGGTGAGGCCAAATGTTCCATTACACAATGAATAATTTTGGATGAGGGGCTTCAAATGACCAAGTGCCATGAATTCCAGGTTGGCGTTCTATTTATTTATTCATTATAGAACCAAATTTTGACTGAGAAAAAGGATCACATGATTTCTTCTATGATAAACTTGAGATGATCTATTGACTTACTGCTCTTCTCCTCAGCTTTACAGCATCTTTCAGCTCATTGTTTTGTTTTGTTTTACCAAGCTGAGACTTTAACTCATGCTGCCGTCATTGTTTTCCATCTCAGCAGTCAGCTTTTTTCAGAGATCATGCTTTAACCTTGCATGTCAGTGTTGCGCTCACAGCTTGTTTTTGAAGGTTTTTAGAAACTTGTATGAATTGTTTAATTTTTTTCATTAGTTTTTTTTTGTGGTTTTAAATGTATTTTTTGATGTCCAGGCAACACATATATCACATTATAAAGTTGTTATGCTTATATGCCAGCAAACAGTTTACACTAAAGGCCCGGTGGATAATGAGGAAGCTCAGATTATCCCTGGATGTTGGCCCATCACAGATATGTATAGGTAGGGTGTTAACCGATATGCAGAAACATGATGCTATTTAAATTTTTTTCACAGAATATATTGCAGGAAAAACATACTCGGGATCATTTAGAAATCAACTCTAGTTTGCTACACACAGCAGCTCTGATTCCATTGTTTATTTTCACTGTCTGCAGCACATGTAGCAGAGCACAGATCACAGCTGAGCAGTCGGTGGTGCGGAGTCAAACGGTGTCTTTATGGTAGGTTCCAAGCTAGTTTATGAAATAAATTGCTGGAAATCCCATTGATCCCACCATCTTTTATCAATCATTTATCAATGCTGAATCCACAGATAAATGCTACGCAGGTTTGAAGGGAGCCTTTCATATTATACATGACAACTGAATCAATTTTTTTTTTAAAAAGACATTGATTCATGCAGCTTATAACTTTGAAAATTATGTTGCATTGTTAAAGCTAATTTAACAAGCAACCTTATTATTAAGAACGTTTTGCTTAAGAGATGCTGATAGCGACAATACGAAAAATGGTTATTCATAAGGATTGACTTGCTCTTGTCTTTCTACACTAAAATGAAAGTTTTCATCACAATGTAATTCCACTACAGCAGAAATAAACTTTCATTATCCAAGAAACAGTCTTAAGACTTGAAGACAATCTCACAAGTTTTTCTCATTAATTTCTATATTTTTAGGTGATATATCTGATGTATCGAGTTAGTTGCTTTATAGCTACTATAAATTAGTCATACAAACACTAACTTGCTCATTAAATAAAGAAATGCATTTATCCACTTCCTTACTTCTTGTTGCTCATTAGCTGACAACAACCCTGTACTTTAAATGTTAAATGTCCTATTTGCAGCATAGTTTTAGTCAAGTGAGGATTACCTCCAGCTTAAGGCCAAACCTCCAAACTTTGGAAACTTGGCAGCCACCGGTTTTGTCCTGTGAATTGTGATGTCATTCACCTCAAAACGAGGACCCAATTGACCCCGCGACATTTGACCCTTATTAACCGTGGGTTAGAGTGCTGTATTCAAGGTGTAGCCATCTGTGAGCCTTGTTGTGTCGAGGCGTCCCTCCTCTTTCAGTCTTCATCATCCCTCCAAGTATTCAGGAGCAGTGGGGTGATCAGAGGAGGCTGGTTAGTCTCGAGCAACTTTTAAAACCCTGCAATGACACCATGGTTTGCCCACTCCACGATGTATGAATCTGAAATATATATCAGTGTCAAAGGCAGTGGTTTACCGTAACTAGTCATATTTATTGAGAAACTGTATTTGCAGTGCAGCTGAAAAACCCTCTGCTGCTTTGTACTTCTACTCCCCTTCTTTTCAAGACAAGTATTAAATTTATCTAGTATATATAAAATCATGTTATCAAATCAACATCAGTGATAAAAAAATTGTTTATATTGTATGTAAATCTAACAATTCTGCATAAATAACATTGTGAATGCATGATCTTTACATGCAGCATGTATTTTTGAAGTGTGATATCAATCCATGATGCCCACTCATATTACATTATAGTTTTTCACTTTTTAATACATCTAAAAGTAATGAAATGCAGCTTCTTATGGGGTATGGCAACACCACTGGAACAAACCACACACAGAGCTGTACACATTAATAGTAGGACCAGTCATAGTAATGACAACTTTAATTCTGATTACATTTGGAATGCTTTTTTCACACTGCAGTGCACATTGCTTGCTGTAGCACAACTTTTTTAAAAATGTGTATTTTGTCAATATATTGAGGGCAAAATCCATCCATCCATCCATCCCATTTCCCCAATTATCTATTAAAATTACAGTTGTAGGTCTGTCTGAAGAGAGTCAAATGTTGCCTGTTCACATACAGAAGAGAACCAGAGACATCTACTGGAACTAAAACAACTTTCAGAACACATGTTAGTTACTGTTAACAGATCTTAAAAAATAGTGCCCTAAACTTTGAACCTATAAAGAAAAGGGTCATCCACCCCTCTTATCATTCACCGTCATTTATGTTTCCTGGTTATCAGCTCGTGAGTGGGAGGTTTGTTTACAGTATTGACTCTGACAGTCAGAACATATAATGTGAATTTGCACAGAGTACAAAGTCTTTCAGAGTGGAAAAGCTACTCAATGGGACTTCCAATCACAGTCTCATTGCTACATTGAGAATGTTCAGGCTCCTTTTTTAAAATATGCTCCTCGATGCTGCCGTTATCCTCCTGAAACTGTACTTTGACTGTCAGCAGAGAGCATTTGCTAACTTTACACTTAACAATCAAGGCGCCATTAGATGCTTGGAGGTTGCAGGCGCTGAGATCAAGCGCCTCGTCTTTAGACACCTGACACACCAGCTGGTCCCTGTCGATGGAGACGACTGTCTGTTTTTTTAAAAATCTGGGGCTCTCGCACAGTATCCTGTCCAGCATCTCTACGTCTTGGCTGTTTCTCAGCACCCAGTCATGCAGGTACCACATGTGGCAGTCACATTTCCAGGGGTTTCCGTGCAGCCTCACAGTGTGCTGGATGACGAAAGGGTCTAAAAGGCCCAGTGGGAGAGTTTCCAGCTGGTTGTTGGACAGATAGAGCTGCTGAATGAGCACCTGGTCCTCAAACAGTTTGGCGTCCACTTTGCTCAGGTTGTTGTTTTGGAGGTGGATCGCTTTGATGCTAAATAAATTATTAAAGATAGTTTCGGGCAGTAATGTGAGCTGGTTTTCAGACAGATCCAGGTTCTCTAGGACGGTAACATTTCTAAAAATGTCTTCATGGAGGTTGGAGAGCAGGTTAGAAGACAAGATGAGGTTAGTAAGTGAGGTCAACCTGCTTAGAGAGGACAGCTCAGTCAGTCTGTTGCCTTTTAGGTTCAGCTCCAATAAAGTTGAGTTATTGAATCCAAATACTTGATCGCTGAAGGTTGTAAGAAGGTTCCCACGGAGATTCAGCACCTTCAGTTCTGTTAGCGCAGAGAAGACGCCGTCACGAAGGTGTGATATCTTGTTCCACTCCAGGTGAAGCTCTGTCAGCTCTGAAATATGGTCGAATGTGTCAGATGTAAGATTGCTAATGAGGTTGTGGTTTAGTTTGAGGATCTCCAGCTTCCCCAGACCAGAAAAGGTCTCCATGTCCACTTCTTTAAGCTGATTTTGGGACAAATCCAGGGTACGCAGCTTGTGAAGGTTCAAGAAAAGAAACTGAGGCAGATCCGATATGATGTTGCTCTTCATCTGCAGAGTTTCTAACTGTTTCAAGGAGTCAAACATGCCAGGGAGGACTGTCTTGAATCTGTTGAAGTTCAGCTGCAGTTTAGTCAAGTTTCCTTGCTTTGAAAAAGTCCCCAGAAATAAATGCTCAAGCCAGGGGTTCCCACTGATGTCCAGCTCCTGCAGCTCAGTCAGATTCTCAAAAGCCTGAGAATGAATACTCCTCAGTGCATTATTTAAAAAGACGAGCTTAGTGAGTTGGGGGCTCTCCTCTAAAGTGTGAGGGAACAGATACGCTACACCTGATGTCATTATAATCAGCTCCTTGACCTGCCTGGATATATTGCTGGGTAAAGCTGTCATCCGTTCGTCAGCACACAGCACTTGGGCCGGAGTGAAACACTGACATTTGTACGGACAAGAGGTCTGCAGGTCTGTGCTGCCTTTGTGACAAAGGAGCAGCTGCAGGATCAGAGTCAGAGCCCATTCTTTGTCCATTTTTTAACTGTCAAAACACGAGGAAAGCTCATGTAAATTTAAAGCTGAAGCCAAAGTCAGTGAAGATAAAAGAGTTGAAATCATGCAGCGACAAGAAGATAATATTATTTACTTAAAACAATGATTTTTTTCCCCAGCTTAAACACGTAGAATTGAACGTACCTCTGTGTTG
Organism: Acanthochromis polyacanthus; assembly: GCF_021347895.1. Lineage (NCBI taxonomy): Eukaryota > Metazoa > Chordata > Actinopteri > Pomacentridae > Acanthochromis > Acanthochromis polyacanthus. The sequence continues at coordinate 30,498,213 of NC_067121.1, forward strand.
CAGGGATCCCACAGCATTGAAATAAACTACCGTGTGGCTCGATAAGCCAGCGGATGCAAAGTGCAAAAGACAACAAGGCAGAATTAGGCAAGACAAAACCTTTGGTCAGTGGCCAAGTCCTGCCATGGTTTCATTTGCTTACAAATACAACAGCAACAAAAAAAGGTCCTTCTGAGATGGGGGAAATTGTTGTTATTCAGCAATTCAGCATGCAAATGAAAGAATATAGCAGACATAAAAGAGATATTTTTATGTTAAATTCAGCAAAAGTCAATAAGAGTTGAGTCACTGTTTACTACAACAAAACAAACTGATCCAAAGAAAATGTGCTTTCATAGGAAAACTAGATCGATGGCACTACACAGATAAAACAAATAGTACAAGTACTATTACTGCAACTGCTGCCACTACTTGCTGTAACAGTAGACATAAAATTTCACTCCATATGACTTTAAATCTACTTTGGATGTACAAAAACCTCAGTTGCTACCTTTACTGTGTGTTTTCTGCAGAGGTTTTACTGTAAACTTGGGCTTTAGGAGTAAATTCATTCTTTGCAGGAGACTTTTACATCCACAAGATGTCGTCCTGCTCCACAAGATGTCGTCCTGCTTCTCCTGACCCCAGTAAAAGGTGACGGCATTCCTGGATCCTCCCTTTTCTTTTCCTCCAGGTTATTCCTTGAGGATGCCCAGGTAGACAAATCTGTTTAGGAGCAGAGCCACGACATCAAAACCACTCAGAACAACATCAAGCAAGTTTTAGAACTTTGCTCATCTTTCTTTTTAATACCTTCTCATCATTTGCCATTTGCTTCAGTTTCTGGAGTTCAAAAATGGCTAATGCAGGAATACAACTTCTTGGCTTCACTTTGGCTTTCTTCGGCTTCATCGGCACAATAGCATCCACAGTCATGGTGGAGTGGAAAGCTTCGTCCTACGCAGGAGACAACATCATCACAGCTCAGGCGCTGTATGAAGGGCTGTGGAAGACCTGTGTGTCTCAGAGTACTGGACAAGTTCAGTGTAAAGTGTACGATTCCCTCCTACAACTACCAGGTATTGTTCTAGATGTCATGCTTTTATGATGCCTTTTGTAAGATTCCATGACAGTTGTCAGAAACTGATTCATTTTATATCATCACAGGCAGTAAATAATAACATTGTTAAGTCCAAAGTCAGATGCTTCCTCTACAAATATGTGGCAGAGTGTATAAACAACAACACACTTAGTACAACAGTAAATTTATGAAACATCTTGTGTCAGAAGTTTAGGAATAACAGGAAAATGTTCAACTCTGTGGTCATTCAAAGCTTCCAAAACTGAGAGAGAGATGGTGTCTTTTTCTTCTTTAAGACCTCCTGCATGTCGAGACATGTTGGTCAAATACCAGCAGCTGTCTGATCCCAGAGTCATTCAAATGGAATAGAAACTAAAACCAGTTTCACACTGTTCCCAGTAATGTTAGTCGGATATTTAAATGTAAAAATGCTTTAAATTTTTTTTTGTCATGAAAGACCAGATTCGTCAGGTTACATGTCAGCTGGATGTGACTCGTCGTCTGAATTCCCGCCCGTTTTGTGCCTGTTGTAAACAAGATAATTTACAGAGATCCAGTGGTAGAAAGTACATTTACTCAAGTACAGTTTTAAGGTTTTTGTACTTTTAATGAGTCTTTACCATTTAAGAAATATCAGAGGGCAATATTTGACTTTCTGTTCAACTAAATTTATCTCACAGCTTTAGTTACTTTTAACATAAAGATTTTACACGATGGAGAAAATCACAAGATTTTAAATTACAACACAAAAGGATCAAGCAAGTGTGTCCCAACCTTTTAGGCTTCTCATGTCCAGAAGTCAAAAAGTAGTGTGTAGTTGGGGTCACATTTCAGATGTTAACAGCTCTACCAATTAGTAACTTTTCCCTCTAAACGTCTGACATGTTTTAATTTCAATAAATGTTCAAATGATCCAATATCTCACCAAAACTCCTCCCTCCTCACTGTAGATAAAACTGTATACAAAATAGCTGAAACTGACACTGATGCCTTACTATTAATAAATGAGAATAAATACATTTAATGATGTCATATATATTTATATAAAAGTCACGGAGACCAAACCAAGACCTTTAGTTTAAAACTTTAGCTTTTTGCTCCCAATGCTTAGAATTTTTCCTGTTTAGTACTTGTAAAGGATATTTATTTAACGAAGCGATATAAATACTTCTTCCACCTCTGTTGTAATCAGTAAAAAATGACCATTAATTATATATAAACGGTTGCTAACTGGATGGCATTATACATCAGACACATAACTATCATTTAAAAGCAAAATGTGCCATCAGAGAAACAACATAAGTTGAGTAACTGAACACTTTTTACTATCAAAAAACAAGAAAAATTAATAACAAAAACAGTTATAAAGTCATGACACCAAATGAATCCGAAGCTGATTCTGTGCTGATTTCTGTCTGTTTTCAGGGATCGTACAGGGTGCACGAGGCCTGATGTTGTCCTCCATCTTGCTGTGCTTTATTTCCATTTTGGTGGCGGTGGTGGGCATGAAGTGCACCACTTGTATGTCAGAGCTTCCTGAGCAGAAGGATAAAGTGGCTCTGAGTGGAGGAATTATCTTCATTATTGCTGGTGAGTAAATTCCGTCCATCATCTTACTTCAAGGGATCTTTTTCTTCTAAAGATGTTCCACCAAACACATTGCTGTTTCAATTTGACCTCTATTTTTCAGCAGATTTTGAACATGATTTGGCTTGCAGTGAGTTTGTGGGGTTTTGTGCTTTGATAAATATGAGACATTTGACGCACCTTTGCAAGTTTTAACTCGTTTAATCTAAAAAATACAGAAAAGTCTTTGTGATTGTGGTTTTGCAGGTCTGCTTGCTCTGGTGGGAACGTCCTGGTACGGCCACAGAATAGCGCAGGACTTCTACAACCCGTTTACTCCAACTAACGCCAGGTGAGGGCTGATGTTTCATCTGAAACCACAAAGATTACCTGGTATCACAGAGTGTGTGTAGAATGACTCAGGGAGTTAACACTTGGCAAGCAAAACTCTTTTGTAATACTGCTTATCCACAATATTATTCAGTTTGAATAAAATGAATGAATTAATGTTCAGTATATAATCAGCACTGCAATACCCAAAAAGTAGTTTGACAGAGAAAGGTTAGGCAACTGGTTAGCTTAGCAGTTAGCATAGCAATAAGACTAGAAATGGGGAAGCAGGTAGCATGAAGGTGAATTTAAGTTTGAAAAAAAAAACCTAACAGAAACCCAAAACACTTCACTTTTATCTTCTGTTTTTTGTATGACCACGCTAGCTGTTTCCCACTCTTTCCAGTCTTTATGCTAAGCTAAACTAAGCTAAGCTAAGCTAACTGACTGCTAGCAATAGCTTTAATTTTGGCCAAATAAAAGCAAATGTTGCAATGTTCTTATGGGAATCAGACTTGGACTTTGTTTACTTTTAGATTTAGATTTAGCCTGTATATTTATACATAAATAAGCATAGATTATTTTGAATAGTTGAATGATAATTTGAATTGTTACCATATACTTAGAACACAGAAAAATGCATGTGTTACAGCCAAATGACTTGAGTAAAGTTTTGTTGTTTTGTTAGGGTTTGACTTTGACACCGAAAAACATATTGAGGACGTTGACAAAGATTGTAGATCTTTTTTTCATACACAAAAGTATCTCTACACTTTCTTTAACTCTTTTTGTTTAACAGCAGCAGTCTGACAGTAGCAGCGATAATAGGCTGAGTAAAGAAAGCTCATAAAGCACAATTCAATCCCACTTAAATGAATTGCCTCAATTGGTGACATTCATATTAAATTACCAAGTAATATTAACCCGACTGGTTTTAAGTTAAATGTGCTTAAACAGTTTGCATTATTGCAACTTAAAATTAAGGAAAGTCAACTTGTAGTTTCCAGTTTTCCAACTTGCTTTGTCCAAATGTAAAATGCAGAACATGATGTTGTAATTAGACTTATCGTTCTTTTCTTTTTATTTCTTTGGATTTAACTTGAATCCTTTCTGTTTAGACTTGCAGTGAAATTTCCAAAATTACACGTGAGCATCAGTGTGATCTGTGTGACATCCACAGGTATGAGTTTGGGAGCGCTCTGTTTGTCGGCTGGGGAGCTGCCTGTCTCATCATTATAGGAGGCGGCTTTCTCTGCTGCAGCTGCCCCAACAAGGGATCAGGAAAAGCTCCTCGTTACCCAGCATCTCACTCTGCAGCGCCGTCAGGCCGAGACTACGTCTAGGAGACAATCGGTCCATCCAGCGGTGGTGGAGCAAATTCACAGAGGCATTTTTCACACTTGTTTACTGTTTTTCAGCGTGTATATTTGCAGGTGTTGTAGTTGGTGTATGTCAGTGTTTGTCAGGAAACTAATTAGATCATTAGAGTCCACACAAAACAGCAAAACTCTGCAAACCATAATAATAATGAAAAAAGTAAATTACAAATATTAAATATTTTAATTGACACTTGAAATACTCATTATATTAACTAAGAACTGAAGTAAAACTAAAATTGAGTACATTTTAAATTTAAATTATTTAAATCTGGAACATTTGAATTTCAAGATTACAAAAAAGTAGCTCAGAATATCATTTCAGACATCTCAGGGTTTGTTTGTTTTTTGCCATAGCTAACAGCTATTTTAATATAAATTTGTCAAGTGACACTGTTTCTTTGCTGTTTGTTTTTTAGAATCTTACTATTATTCCTTTATGTCATGTAAAATAAAATCCCTATTGCTTTTCTATGAAGGGATGATTTTTATTTTGTCAGTGCTTGGCTTTGTTTGACGCATATCATATACTTGTCTATAGTAAAATCAACTGGAGGGGAAACAGAAGATTGTATGCAGCCAAGAAAATGTGCAAGTTAACAAAACAGCTGGCCAGTAGTTCACGTTCTGCAGTGTTAGAGCGCCACCATGGCGTTAATATGTGCCTTTGTGAGTATTTTTAATATTATATTTTGATGCAAATGGCAAATTTTTAGCATTTTTTTCAAGTGTTAAGGTGACACCCAAGCCTAAATATTGTGTCAAAATAAAGAAGAAAAAAAAAAGTTTCTCACCTCCTCCATGTTTCCTCAACCCAGCAAGCAGGAAATGTTCCCACAACATTGGCAAACAATACCCACAAATTCTAATGATTTTTTCAAAAATTAAAACATTTTAGTCCAATGTTCAAATAATGTTGCAAAGACATCTTTCATTTCAAATAATATTCCGAGGTTCCTTTGTTAAAAGTAGACAGAATGTTTGGATTGGAACATTCAGACATTTGGAGGATTTGGACAATATGCTCAAGATGTTCTCGAAGCATCAAGAAGAGATTAAAGGACGTCTTTGTTTCATAAAAGTTCCTGTAATGTAATATATTAACAAAGGTGGAACATTTTGACTGTAATATTCTTAAGTTGTTGTTGTTGTTGTTCACATTACAGAACAATCTTCCACAAAACAATCCCCACAATGTTTCATAATAACCCAGGAAGGATGCTCTTAATGCAACATTGGGCAAAAGATTTTTTTTTTAAAATGTCTTTAGAGAATCTTTTTCAGTCTTTAATAAGAACATTCTGGGAACTAAAACAAAAACCCACTAGCTAAAAAGATTACTAAAACTTTGCAGAACTTTCTTAGAACATTTTTAGACAAAAAAAACCAAACAACAACAAAAATAAATGAATAACAATGGACACCTTCACAATCATCTCACCATGGAGGGACGAGACCTCTTGAATGAATTTGTCTGTAATGTGTTTTAGTCGTAATAATGTGAAACTGGCAGCACAGAGAAACACACAAATTCTTCTCTGCACAGCACAGAGGTAATTTAGAGGTGAGAATCTTTAGCAGGTGAAACAGAGAACAGTTTCTCACTTTAGAGTCGTCTGACGTTTTAAAAGCATGGAAATTTAAAATCAATGTCATCTGGAAAGGATATTTAAAAAAAAAAAAAAAAGATGTGTAGCCGTGAGAGCAGCAGAAATGTGTCGCCTTGGGGAAGACAAACCTCGTCCAAACACTGAGAGGTGGAGCAGCTCCTGACACAAATACCTCCAACCACCAGCTCTTGTCCCAACAGGCCAGATCACAGGAGAAAAGTTCAGGAGAGTCAAAGAATTTACACCCACTTTTGTTTGGCACAAGCATCGGGCTGCATGTTTCTCTACGTCAAAGAATTAAAGAACATTTCAGCCTCACATACCGACGATATATTAAAACACAGAACATGATTTTAATATATTGCAATAAAAATACACAGTTGTCAAAGCCAAAACACACAGTGGAGGGATTCTGCAGGAGAGGGCGCCACCATATGGTGATCTTTGAATCAAACATCAGGGAACTGTACAAGACTTAGACTCAATAAACAGCACAACTTCGACAGTTAAATAATGTGAATATGTATGGACATTAAGATTTAACTTGTTAACCCTTAGATGTATAAGTGGGTCAAAAATGACCCCGTGAGGTCTTGCAATATCTTTGTAATGAAAAGTTTTTATCATGTCAATTTCAAGCTATTCCTCAATAAACATGTTTTTGATACAATTCTATGAATTTTTTTAGGTTGCCTTTAATACTTTTAAAGTAATTGTAATATTTGTATTACTATCCCAAGCTGTTGATCACTGATAACATCATACAAGAGGTGAAACGGTACACAAACCTGGAAGGACCTAGAGCAGAAGGAGGAAAAGAGTGGAAAAATGTCAACAAAAAGCATGCTGACATTCTTCTATTGCTGTTCTGTGTAATATTCTTCCTTTTCAGTTATAAGAATGTTCAAAATCTGTTATAAAGTGGAAAATAAAACTGATGAAAATAAGTCAACCCTAGACTGATAGCAGGTTATTAAATAATGAAAATAATAGTTTAAATATTCCTTTAAACAATCCTTTTAGGTCTACATTTCCTTTACACTGACTTCTTGGTGTATGTACAAGTATTTTGGGTGGAATATACCATTAAGCCCAATGTTCAAGGGTTCTTCTGGGAATATACCATTAAACCAACATTTTAGGTAAATGTTCTAGGATGTTGGGTAGACTATACCATCTGATCAACCTTTTAGGCCTATATTGGAAGATTTTAGAGTAGAATATTACTCCAAACCATCCTTTAGGTCTACATTTAAGGTGGAATTACGCCTTTACACCAAGATTTTTTGGTCTACATTGAAGGATTTTAGGTGGAATATTCCTTTGATAAAATTGTTAAGTTTATGTTCAAGGATGTTTGGTGGAATATACCATCAGACCAACCTCCAAGGTCTACAGTAGTGAATTTTAGGTGGAATATACCATTAAACTCACCTTTTAGGTCTACATTGGAGGATTTTAGGTGGAATTTTCTTCCAAACCGTCTTCTAGTCTACATTTAAGGATGTTTAGGATGGTATATTCTTCCAAACCAACTTCTCAGGTCTACATTTCAGGTGGAATATTTCTCCATACTAACTTTTTTGGTGTACATTGAAGGATTTTTTCGAAACCACTCTTTCAGGTCTATATTTGAGGTTTTAGGTGGAATATTCATTTCAACCAGCCCCTCAGGTCTCTTTGAGGATTCTGGGTGGAATACTCGGTTAAACCAACATTTTACGTGCATGTCCAGGGATTTTTGGTGGAATGGTCCTTTAAGGTGGATGTGCGAGGACCTTGTAGGTGGAATACTTCCTGAAACCAACCTTTTAGGTCAACATTCAAAGATTTAAGGTGGAATATTCCTTGAAACCAACCTAAATTTCATGTTTTGATTTTATCAAGTGAGAAACCTCAATCCAGACTCCTCATAATGATGTTTGATGTTCATGCTGCTGTTATTTGTTTAGTCCAGACGAAATGACAGAAATCCACAACTGTAATTTCATTTTCAGGACTCGGTTATTAAATGTTAAAACAATTCATGTGACTCTAAAAACTCAACAGCTTTACAAACTCTAAAATTAAACTCTCCACAATGGTCCAAAAGAAGCTTAACTTCTACATGATGGTGCGGCATAGCTCAGTGGGTAGAGTGGCTGTCTCGCAACCGGAGGTTTGCCGGTTTGATCCCCTGGCCTGTTGTGCTCATGTCGAGGTGTCCCTGAGCCAGACACCTAACTCTTGATGGGTTGTGGTTAGCGCCTTGCATAGCAGCTTCTGCCATCAGTGTGTGAATGTGATGTATCATGTAAAGTGCTTTGGATAAAAGTGCTATATAAATACAACCATTTACATGAGAGCTTTACTCACTCTTCATCTTCTTCCTGAAAAGTTTGGTCAATAAAAAAGGCAAAAACTAATATTTTCAGCTGAACTAAAGACAGACTTTGTGATTTTTCTGCTCTACAACACACTGTTGTTGTAGACTTACTCTTTCAAATAAATAGCAGCCTAACCTCCTGGAAATCTGTTTGTCCTGCTACTGTGACCCGAGACAGCTGGTCATAATGTTTTCTGAGCAACACACCATACTATGATGTTTTTACTGTGACGGTACTACTATGGAACAAGTTTGACATGTTCAGGCATTCTATGTGTGAAAATTCTGAGATTTCAGGTATCAGAAGGTGGTTTTCAACTTTCTCTGTTAACTTTCTGCTTCACCTTTAAACTAAATTTACTTCACTAAGCCAGCCCTCTGGACTTCCAGTAAGCTGTGTTCTTATTGGCTGTCCAGGTGGCTGCTTGGTGTTATCAGGAACACCTGAGTAGCTCAGTGTCTTCCTTTATTTGTCTGCAGTCAAACATTTCCTCTGCTTCTCTTCACCTCTCAACTGGGTTTGATTCTGTTGCTTTAGTTTTTTTTAGGCGTTGGCTTGCAGCTTCCAGCAATAAAATCCTCTTTAATGTGTTTCTTGGTGTGTTTTAGGACTTTGTACTGGATAGTTGTCTTGGTAAATGTGGTTCTTTAGCCACAGTTAGCACATGGTGCTAATGTGTGCAGTGATTAGTGGATTTGGTGCAGCTGAGTTGTCTTTATCTTGGCTGTAGTGAGTCTTTAGAGGTTTCTGGTCAGACACATTCTGTATTCTTGTTTGTGAACCAATGTTTGTTGTCCAGAAGGTAAGAGTTCCTGTCCTGATTCTGTTTAAAGAGGTTCTCTGGTAGGCTGCAGGAGACTTTAGTGTTTGGGTTGTGCTAGTTTGGTTTTTGTACAGTTTCATTTGAACGACTATCTTGAGGCCCCTCCATGAGGTTTAGTGAGGTTTTCTGCAATCGTTTGACAAAGCAACCTGCAGCAGAAGAGACTTTGACAGTTTTTAGGAAGTTCTGGAGAAAAGACTTTAGAGCAGCAGAAACCTTTATCAGCAGTTTGAGCAGGAGAAGGTGAGCTTCAGAGTAGAAATGAGAATGAATCCTTCTTGACCCGTGTGGTGAGGTCCTGTACTAAGAGTTTGAGCAGGTTGTGAAGAGTCTGTAGTTCTTTGGTCTGAAAGCACAAGAAGAGTTGACTTTTTAAAGGAGAAAACAGGAGATATTGTTGGTTCTTCTGTCGCTCTGCAGTTTCCTCAGACTGAATATCAAGTTTCCATTTTAAATGATTTACTGTGTGAGCCCAAGAAGACTTCAGTAAACTCCCTCCATCCCCTGGACACAACATATTTTATTACCATGTTAAATCTTTTTTTTCCAAGTCTGTTTTTGAGTTTTTGAGTTTTAATCATAGTTTTTTTTTCTCTTTGCTTGTTTAGTTTTGTCATCTGTGTGAAAGGTGCTAAACAAATAAAGTTGAATTGATAAACTGAATAATTAACTAACTCATGATTGTGACAACACAAGTATTTTATTGTGATTTAAGGGTTTGTTTCATTTTTAAGGTTGGGGTTAAAATTGTGACAGAAAAAACTACATTAAAAACCCAATTAAATCAAAGGGGGAAAAAAGCAACTTAAAAAGGAAAAATAAACATTAAATACAATTAAATTATATAAGCAGACAAAATATTTAGATAATTAAACAGAAGATACAAAACATGTAATTATGAAATGAAACATTTTTAAACAAAAATATTAAACATTAAAGATGAAATTTTAGATAATTAAACATTTAAAAAACACAAACAAGAATATTAAATATTTAAACAAAATACAAATTTTTAAATGAGATTATTAAACCTTTTAGAAGACAAAACATTTAATTAAAAAATAAAAGTTTAATTACAAAATTAAATCTTAAAGTTCAAACTAACAGTGATCTACTCAAGAACTTTTAGGTTTTCAGTCCTATAAAGTTCATTAAAAGCAGCACCGATACAAAAATAAACACCTACCGAACAATCAGAGTCCTTTCAGTGTCTGCTGGTAGAATCAGCCGAAGGTAGAAAACTGGTTTTAACAAGCCAACAGACAGAAAAACTATCTGTGGAAAATGTTCTGCTGCTCCACCGATAAATAAACCAACAGTTATTATGTTGGAATTAATCCAAACGAGGAGAGCACAGTCTGGGCTGCCTCCCCATAGGACCTGTCAATTATTCTAGACCAGACTGTTTATCTAGTAGCCCCGCCTCCTGGCTTAGCAAAACTTTAACGTTTTATAAAAAAAACTCTAATTGGTTTATTTTAAGATCAGCCACCAGATCTCTCATTGTGACCATGAAAACTAACGGAAAAAAATGTATATACAGTCTATGCACCGTACTCTGTTTGGCTCCACACCTGCTGATGACCACTTCCGGTCTCAGGCCTTTTTCGTTTCTGTCTCTTACTGATTTTATTTTCTTGTTATTGTAAATACAAAATGAAAATCAAAGCATTTTTAAAATTTCATTAGCAAGTTATGTTATACTGTGAATAACAAATTTGCAGACAACAGGGCAATAATTTTTCTTTATTCATGAGCATTAGATATCTGTGAACACTAATTTACTTTATTTGATATTGCAAAAAAGGACACTGTGATGTTGTAAAGAATAGTGTTGGAGATTAGCCCTTTAACTGATGTTCTCATATTTGTGAAATTTAAGTTGTGATGGAACTGTTTCCTTGCAGAGGAAAAAGAGATGATAGTGTTATTAGAAAGTGCAACACCTTTTATTTTATTTTTTAAATTTAATATTTTTATTTCTGGGCTGCACAGTGGAATAGTGGGTAGTGGTTAGCACTTCCGCCTTGCAGCAAGAAGATCCCCGGTTCAAATCCCGGCCTGGGCCTGGGATCTTTCTGCATGGAGTTTGCATGTTCTCCCTGTGCATGCGTGGGTTTTCTCCGGGTACTCCGGCTTCCTCCCACAGTCCAAAAATATGCTGAGGTTAATTGGTTACTCTAAATTGTCCATAGGTGTGAATGTGAGTGTGATTGTTCGTCTGTATATGTAGCCCTGTGACAGACTGGCGACCTGTCCAGAGTGTCCCCTGCCTTCGCCCGAGTCAGCTGGGATAGGCTCCAGCACCCTCTGCGACGCTAGTGAGGATAAAGCGGAGTATAGAGAATGGATGGATGGATTTATTTTTATTTCTTCCTTTATTTCATTTTAAAGGTTTGGATATCCTTGAACACTGATTTGAACAGAGTATAGATTCTGATATTGTTGTAAAGAATAATGTTGGAGATGTGCACTCATGTTGGAATAAATCCTCATTGTGAAGCAACCCTTACTTGCACTGAATTGGAAAAATTTTAGAAAAACACACTGAATTACAAGACTTTGCAGAACTTTGCAAGGCATGAATTACGTTATTTTAACAGTAATAGGTCGTGATCTATAGTGTGCCAGACTGAGGTATGAAAGTCCAGGGCTGAAAATGAGTCCCACTCCGGCCCTGGTAGAGGTGGTGATAAATACAATACATTTAAACAAATGGGGCTGTTTAAGTGTTGTTGTTGCTACTTAACTTCATTTAGTAGAGAATAAATGTGCTTATTTTGAACCTAGCTGGTCTCCAAATGTTTTATTTTGTCGCCTTTTTAAATAAAGCAGACTTTCTTTTGTAGATTGCAGGGATGCTCCCATATAGAACAGTTTCATTGGATCAGTTTGAGAGTTGTGAGTAAAATTTCTGGTTTATAATAAAAAGCTAAGATGATGGGAAATGCTGAGAAAATCAAGAAAATACAATGTATGGAGGAACTGTGTTTTATTTTCTTATGCAATCTGTTGAACCATTGTTTGCACATATTTGGCAACAGAGATATATTTTAGTAGGCAGCAAAGGGAGACAAAGAAGGTGGAAGACAACAACAAAATGTGCAGCAAAATCTGGTCAAACCACAGGAGGGTGAACCTTCATAACACAAATTAGGTTTATTATTGACAATACACACAATTTCATTTCTACACAACACTATTTTGATTCTTTGCAAGGTTTACACTTCAGTGAAAATTCATGATCACATCACCAGCAGTACTTCCTCTGATTTAAACCTAATTTACTTGTATTTTGTATTTTGTGTAATTCTACAATTACGATTACAATTCTACAGCTGGAAGTAACAGGACTAATTAGAGACGGTGCATGACTCCCTCTACATAAACATAGTCAAAGATGAAATGTTTTAAAGAAAATGCAAAAAAATATTAAAGTATTTTATAAAGAAACTATGATAGTATGTGAATGTCTTGACTTAAAGGTATATTGTTGTTGGTTTTGGGGTGTGAATGAAGTCTTTTTTGTCATTAAAAAAGAATATTTGATGAGATTTTATTGTTTTCTTCTCACTAACACGAGAAGTCAGATAATTCTAATAAGTATGACTTAATCTTAAAGAGCCCAAGAAGAGACAATGCAGCAAAGTTTTCAGGACCGATATGGGCAGATAAATACAAGAAGAGAACTAAAAGCTCTGGTTGTGACAGTAATCTTTTTTTTGTCGCTACACATAGAATTGTCTGATATCATGCTGCGATTAAAACAAACCAAAATGATCAACATACTCAAAGTTTTTTTCTAACAATTTAAAAATTAAATCTATAACTTTAAACAACATCACAAAAAAATAACCTTTCAGGTGTTTGATCTTTATTTAAATGTCAGAAAATGCAGTTATATTTGGATTTTTTGCTTTTTAAAAAGCCCTAAAACTTAATATATCCTGAAAATATTACATCACAGAAGGAAACATGTTAGTTTGTCCACTAGATGGAAACAGAGGCCATGTTTAGGATATTTAGGGTCCGAGCACCAATGATGCTGAGGACAGGTGGTGCAAAGGGCACCGACTGTCCAAGGCACCATGGTGCCTAGGACCCTATTGTAATGCAAGGAATTATTATGATACTGTCTGTCGGCCAGGGAAATTGCATTTTTGGCGGTCTTATCATACCCCAAAACACGTCAAATTTGGAATGCATATCAGGACCGGCGAAAAATTTGATATTTTATGGGAGTTGAGCATGTGTGTGCCAAAATGGCTCCATAGCGCCCCCTGTAAAATTCCAAAATGTTGTTACTTGCCTAACTCAAAAAAAGTTTGATCTACAGCTACAAAATTTTATAGGCATAAGCAGCAAATCAGGACACACGAAAAACTCAATCACGTCCATGCTGTAAACCCAACAGGGAGTCAGCCATTTTGAATTTGCTGTACATTTTTGAAGATTAATAACTCATCAGAGGTAAGTCCCACAGACCTCAAATTTGACCAGTGTATGCAATAGACCCTCCTGATAAAAAATTATCAAAATGCTCCGCAAAAGTCAAAGGGCGTGGCCATGGCGACTCCCCAAAATATTCATCCTTCGCCATGAAACAGGAAGTGGTGTCTGTGTGATCAAAGTCCCGCCCTGACATCATCCATGTGGTTATGTACAGCCATAGCACCACCTTGTGGTATTAGGAAATAGCCATTTTTTCAAATTTTCATGTACTATTTCAAACAGGATGGTCAGATTCACTTCAAATTTGGTGATATAAGCCTAAACACGTTGATGATGATTCCCACAGAAAATAGTGACTTGGCGTAAAAGGGTGTGTCTGTGGCGGTGCAGCAAATTTACATTTTTCGCCATGAAAATTGAATTATTTATATCTCAGCTGGAAATTGTCCAATCTGGACCAAACTTCATATGATGGACACCAGTCAGGGTCTGAACACATTTACACTCATACATTTCAAAATACTCATAGCACCACCTATTGGCAATAAGATGTTTTGGTCATTACATTTGCACGTACTATTGGGCGATACTTTGTCATGTCATTCTAGAAATTGGACAGCTCAGTGTTCACGCCTTGACAATGCCACAGTGTGAACATTTTGATGATTCATAAAATGCTGTTGCCGTGGCAACGGATTGTTGCCAAGACAAACAAAGTACATTTTGACAGGTTAGGAAAGCTCAAATGCTCGCCAAAATTACCACACACATCAGGACTGCTTAATAGCTTGACATTTTACATGAATTACACGTGTGTGGAAAAATGGCTCCATAGCGCCAGCTGGAAAATTTCAAACATTTACTATGGCCAGTGCGTGTCACCTACAGGCATGAAAATTGGTAGGCATATGTAACTGGTCAAGACACACAACAATGTAATTGACACCCATGCTGAAAACCCAACAGGAAGTCGGCCATTTTGAATTATTTTTCATATTTTCCACTATTTTCAGTCATTTTCAAAAGCTATAAATTCAAGCACGATGACTCAGAGAGAGCTGAAATTTGATCAAGATGTACAGGAGGAATGGGTGATCAAAAGTTATCAAAATGCTCTGCAAAAGTCTTAGGGCGTGGATATCGCGACCCCTGGAATTTGACAATTTGCCATGGAACAGGAAATGCTGTGTAACTTTTCTGAACATGCTCCAATCTGCATCAAACTTAACATGTATGATCAGAGTCCAGCCCTGATGAAATTCACATGCTGTTATAAAGTCATAGTCATTGTGCCACCTGGTGGATGGAAGGAAATGCTCTATAACTAGCCTGTACATGCTCCAATCTCCCTGAAATTTTACGTGTGATCACAGTTCAAGCATGATGACATCCATCGGCCAAAATACACTCCAGGTCGCAGTGCCACCTGGTGGACGTGCGTGGATTTGCCAACCAGCGAGAACCCGTCCAACGCTGCTTGCAGCTTTAATTTTGATCTGTATTCATTAGAGTTCACTAGAGTTGTTAAGAAGCTTTTGTGTATTGATAAATATTAGCTCAGTCACATTGTAGATAATAGACCTTTATACTGGTACTGTTCACATGCAGATATTAATAAGTGGACCGGACTTTTGGAAAAAGTGGACCGGATTTTTGGAAAAAGTGGACCTTTTTTTCTTTTTCCCTACATTTTTTTCAAGTTTAAATAGATCCCCTTTATCACAATGCAAGCTCAGAGGTCTTTTCCACACACACACACACACACACACACACACACACACACACACACGTATGTATATATATATATATATATATATATATATATATATATATATAAATGATCACTTTTAACTTCTGAAAAGACCAAAACGGGGCTTTTTAGATACCGAGAGGCAGCAGAACATCACTGTTCACAACCAGAAGAATATCCACGTTCTCTAACTGCAGTATGTTCACGCTGTCGAAGCTACATTAAAAAATCAAGATAGACAATTAGACATAAAGTTAAGCCTGAAATTATTCATACCCACATAAATATTCGATTTGAAGTGACTTTTTACTTCACCAACAGGTTTCTTAAGGCTGGAACTGACATCTAAAGTGAGAAAAGACAGTATTTCTATGTATTTTTTCATTGCTACACCATTTGTTACCAATAGGACAAATCAATTTGGAGAAGTTTGGGTCATTTTGGAGAATTTTTTAGTCTTTTTGGATAGGATCGGACAACTTTTTAATGGTTCTGTGCACAATTGAAAGCATTTTAAACTGATTTTAACTCAATTTTGAGTCTTTTTGTCCAATTTTTGAGTCCTTAAGGGCAATTCTGAGCTTTTTTTCAATGTTTTTAATTCATTCTAGTCATATTTTAAGACATTTTGAGGAAGTTTTGTGCCATTTTCTGAAACTTTGAGTCATTTGAACAATTTTTAAGTCCCATTGGGAAAATTTCAAAACATTTTTGATAGAATTTCTGTCATTTTGGCCTATTTTGTATAATTTTGTGACAGTTTTTCATTCCTTTTAAACATGTTTTAAGACATTTTAGATAAGTTGTGAGTCATCTTGCAAGATTTTGAGTTCTTTAGGACATTTTTAAGCCATGTTAGGCAAGGTTTAAAGCATTTCAAATACTGTAGCTGGACGTTTGGAAAAAGTGGCCGGACTTTTAGAAAAAGTGGACTGGACTTTTGGAAAAAGTGGACCGGACTGGAGTCCAGTAGAAGCAGAGACGAGACAGAACAGAGAGCAGAGACGAGACAGAACAGAGAGCAGAGACAAAACAGAACAGAGACGAGACAAAACAGAGACCAGTGACGAGACAGAACAGAGAACAGTGACCAAAGACGACAAAAAGTGGACTGGAGTAGACAAGACAAGAGACAGAAAAGAGACCAGAGATGAGACAGAACAGACCAGAGACGAGACGACAAAAGGTGGACTGGAGTAGACAAGACAAGAGACAGAGCAGAGACGAGACAGAACAGAGAGCAGAGACGAGACAGAACAGAGAGCAGAGACGAGACAGAACAGAGACCAGAGACGAGACGACAAAAAGTGGACTGGAGTAGACAAGACAAAAGACAGAAAAGAGACCAGAGATGAGACAGACCAGTTGAGGGAAAAGTGGACTGGAGTTGAGGAAAAAGTGGACTGGAGTTGCCAAGAGACAGAACAGAGACAAGAGACACAAAAGAGACCAGAGACAAAAAACAGCGCAGAGACAAGACGACAACTTGAAAAAGCATTTGGACAAGGCTGCCCTCCATAAAAACAGTGCCTTAATCTCAGAAAAGGACCAGCAGGTGGAAAACCTGAAGAGTCAGCCAACTGTGGTGCGTGGGGAAAGTGCCTCAGTTAAGACACTGCAGGGTACAATTCAGTCCTTGGAGCAGGACAAAGCTAATCTTGCAAATGCAAAAAAAATGTCTCTTTTGAAGTTGGCAAAACTGGGAAAGAAAACAAATGTTGAAAATGTGGACTGGATCGGACCAAAAAGTGGACTGGACTGGAGTTGATTAAAACATGGACCGGATCGCTCCAAAAAGTGGACCGGACTGGAGTTGAGGAAAACGTGGACCGGATCGCTTCAAAAAGTGGACCGAACTGGAGTTGAGAAAAATGTGGACCGGATCGCTCCAAAAAGTGGACCAGACTGGAGTTGAGGAAAACATGGACCGGATTACTGCAAAAAGTGGACCGGACTGGAGTTGATCAAAATGTGGACCGGATCGCTCCAAAAAGTGGACCGGACTGGAGTTGAGGAAAACGTGGACCGGATCACTCCAAAAAGTGGACCGGACTGGAGTTGAGGAAAACATTTCCGGATGATTTACTGAACGATGACGTTTTTGTCCATTTTCGGACGACATACTAAACTATGACCTTTTTTCCCATTTTCGGACGACATAGTAAACTATGACCTTTTTTTTTCCATTTTCGGACGACATAGTAAACTATGATGATTTTTGTCTATTTTCGGACGACATACTAAACTATGACGTTTTTTGTCCATTTTCGGACAATTTTTGTCCATTTTCGAACGACATAGTAAACTATGACCTTTTTTTTCCATTTTCGGACGACATAGTAAACTATGATGATTTTTGTCTATTTTCGGACGACATACTAAACTATGGCGTTTTTGTCAATTTTCGGACAACATACTAAACTATGATGTTTTCTTTCCATTTTCGGACGACATACTAAACTATGACATGTAGGATTTCTGATATATGTTGATATTTGTGTTTAAATTGTTTGTAAGGGTTTTCTCCACCAATTATAACCTTAACATTATAATAATGTTTCTCCACCAATATTAATGTAGGGATAATGTTTGCTCAAATGGGGTTAAAAGTTTCATACAGAATTATTACATAGTCTACCTGATATTCGACCAGCGAAATATTTCAGATTAGACAAATATAATAATTAGCCTATGAAGCACTTCTTGTTGCGCTGTCAAGAAGAGCTTCAGGAATCATAAGGGGAATTATTTAGCTTGAAAGGTTATGTATAAAATTGAGGTAGCTGGAATCTATACAAGTTAGGGACCAAGATGTGAACAACAAAACAATTGAGGCACTGAACTTATATTTATGTACATTTATTAAACTAAGCTAAACAATAACAACAACAATAACACACATTAAGACGAACAACAACACAAAACGAATAAGATGGTGAGATGTGAATGATGGGAAAAAGGAAGGAAGAGAACACAATATTTCAGTGTAACACTGGGATTAATATTACACTTAAAATATGATGTTCTGAGGGAAAAGGTATCAATAGACCACACCTCAAAGCAGCCGTCAATTTGATAGTAGGCTAATTTGTTTGCCTGTAAATATTATCTTTGAAAGATAATTTGAGAAAGTTGCACCAAGTTCCAGTGACTGAAAGGTACTTGCGTGCCGTGATGATGATGATGATGATGCTGCCTCGGTGGATGGTCCGGTCGGCCTTGGTTGATGTGGGTCAGAACAACGGTGGACAGAGTGGAGCCTCAGAGTGATGGATGGCGAGTCACCTTCCAAATTCAGGAGAACTCAGAGTGGTGCTTTCAGGAGAACTCAGAATGCAAGAGGACTCACAAAATTCAAGAGGATTCAAAATGGTGGTTTCAGATGTGGTCTTTTAAAGGAGTGCCTTTGCATATCATTAACTCAGCAGGGGTCTGGTACATCCCCTGTCAGGGAAGGCTGAGGTCCAGATGTCTCACAGAGTTACATTTTCAGGAAATTTCTGTAACTTTCCAAAATATTAAAATTTGTTGAACATGGTTTATCTAGGAGCATTACTGACAGATAGCTGATTAAAATGGCACCAAACATGCTCATATGTGATCGGCAGACATGTTAAAAATTATTACATCGATACTAATCAGGAGGAATGAAATATTAAAGGTAAGACAAGAGGTAGATTAATCACAAAGTCATTGAAAAGCTCACTTGTTTATTGAAATGGATGTACATAAAAGGAATTTTGTCCAGAATTGGGAGATGATTGTCTTTCTTAGTTTTGAGGGGAGTCCAAAGTCCTTTGTCAATGAGTGGAATGTCTTTGAAGTTGTCATCCAGGTTCCTGAGCCCCCGCTTTGATGGCTCAGGAATCAGTCAGAATGCGTATTGGGAGCCATTTGGTCCTGATAGTGACTGGGGGTTCAGACCGGCTTTAGGCCCTGTCCTGGAGTGGAGGTCTGTTTGGAGAAGTCCTGTATCGCCTGGTCTCCTGTTCTCCTGCTGATTTGATACCTTGCACCCTTGTGTAAGATCTGGAAAGTGTCTTTGATTGCAGTGTCCTGGTGTCTCAGCTCCACTGATCAAAGCAAGCCTTGTCTCCACTGTGGCTGTGAAGATGTTAAATCTGTTCTTGTCATGTTCCACTGTTGATAATGATGATTGGTCGATCCTACAGACGTTTTTAGTCCATTTTTGGACGACATACTAAACTATGACGTTTTTCTTCGATTTTCGGACAACATACTAAACTATGACGTTTTTTGTCCATTGTCGGACGACATACTAAACTATGACTTTTTCCATACCGTATCACTCCAAAAAGTTGACCGGACTGGACTTGAGGAAAACGCGGACCGGATCGCTCCAAAAAGTGGACCGGACTGGAGTTGAGGAAAACGTGGACTGGATTGCTGCAAAAAGTGGACCGGACTGGAGTTGAGGAAAACGTGGACCAGATCGCTGCAAAAAGTGGACTGGACTGAGGTTGAGGAAAACGCGGACCGGATCGCTCCAAAAAGTGGACCGGACTGGAGTTGAGGAAAACGTGGACTGGATTGCTGCAAAAAGTGGACCGAGTGGAGTTGAGGAAAACGTGGACCAGATCGCTGCAAAAAGTGGACCGGACTGAGGTTGAGGAAAACGCGGACCGGATTGCTCCAAAAAGTGGACCGGACTGGAGTTGAGGAAAATGTGGACTGGATTGCTGCAAAAAGTGGACCGGACTGGAGTTGAGGAAAACGTGGACCAGATCGCTGCAAAAAGTGGACCGGACTGAGGTTGAGGAAAACGTGGACCGGATCGCTGCAAAAAGTGGACCGGACTGAAGTTGCGGAAAACATTTATGGATGATATAGTAAACTATGATATTTGTTGTCCATTTTCGGACGACATAGTAAGCTTTGATGATTTTTGTCCATTTTCAGACGACATAGTAAGCTTTGATGATTTTTGTCCATTTTCGGACAACATACTAAATTATGATGTCCATTTTCAGACAGCAAACTAAACTATGTTTTTAGTCCATTTTTGGACGACATACTAAACTATGACGTTTTCTTCAATTTTCGGACAACATACTAAACTATGACGTTTTTTGTCCATTGTCGGACGACATACTAAACTATGACTTTTTCCATACCGTATCGCTCCAAAAAGTTGACCGGACTGGACTTGAGGAAAACGCGGACCGGATCGCTGCAAAAAGTGGACCGGACTGGAGTTGAGGAAAACGTGGACCGGATCACTCGAAAAGTGGACCGGACTGGAGTTGAGGAAAACGTGGACCGGATCGCTCCAAAAAGTGAACTGGACTGGAGTTGCGGAAAACATTTATGGATGATATAGGAAACTATGATATTTGTTGTCCATTTTCAGACGACATAGTAAGCTTTGATGATTTTTGTTCATTTTCGGACAACATACTAAACTATGATGTTTTTGTCAATTTTCGGACAGCAAACTAAACTATGATGTTTTTTTTTCTATTTTCGGATGACATACGAAGCTATGACGTTTTTTAGTCCATTTTCGGGCGACATATTAAACTATGATGTTTTTAGTCCATTTTTGGACGACATATTAAACGATGACGTTTTTTGTCCATTGTCGGACGACATACCGGACTGGAGTTGAGGAAAACGTGGACCGGATCGCTCCAAAAAGTGACCTGGACTGGAGTTGCGGAAAACATTTATGGATGATATAGTAAACTATGATATTTGTTGTCCATTTTCGGACGACATAGTAAGCTTTGATGATTTTTGTTCATTTTCGGACAACATACTACACTATGACGTTTTTGTCCATTTTCGGACAGCAAACTAAACTATGATGTTTTTTTTCTATTTTCGGATGACATACGAAGCTATGACGTTTTTTAGTCCATTTTCGGACAACATACTAAACTGTGACGTTTTTTGTCCATTGTCGGACGACATACTAAACTATGACTTTTTCCATATCGTATCGCTGCAAAAAGTGGACCGGACAGGAGTTGAGGAAAACGTGGACCGGATCACTCGAAAAGTGGACCGGACTGGAGTTGAGGAAAACGTGGACCGGATCGCTCCAAAAAGTGGACCGGACTGGAGTTGAGGAAAACGTGGACCGGATCACTCCAAAAAGTGGACCGGACTGGAGTTGAGGAAAACATTTCCGGATGATTTACTGAACGATGACGTTTTTGTCCATTTTCGGACGACATACTAAACTATGACCTTTTTTTCCCATTTTCGGACGACATAGTAAACTATGACCTTTTTTTTTTCCATTTTCGGACGACATAGTAAACTATGATGATTTTTGTCTATTTTCGGACGACATACTAAACTATGACGTTTTTTTGTCCATTTTCGGACAATTTTTGTCCATTTTCGAACGACATAGTAAACTATGACCTTTTTTTTCCATTTTCGGACGACATAGTAAACTATGATGATTTTTGTCTATTTTCGGACGACATACTAAACTATGGCGTTTTTGTCAATTTTCGGACAACATACTAAACTATGATGTTTTCTTTCCATTTTCGGACGACATACTAAACTATGACATGTAGGATTTCTGATATATGTTGATATTTGTGTTTAAATTGTTTGTAAGGGTTTTCTCCACCAATTATAACCTTAACATTATAATAATGTTTCTCCACCAATATTAATGTAGGGATAATGTTTGCTCAAATGGGGTTAAAAGTTTCATACAGAATTATTACATAGTCTACCTGATATTCGACCAGCGAAATATTTCAGATTAGACAAATATAATAATTAGCCTATGAAGCACTTCTTGTTGCGCTGTCAAGAAGAGCTTCAGGAATCATAAGGGGAATTATTTAGCTTGAAAGGTTATGTATAAAATTGAGGTAGCTGGAATCTATACAAGTTAGGGACCAAGATGTGAACAACAAAACAATTGAGGCACTGAACTTATATTTATGTACATTTATTAAACTAAGCTAAACAATAACAACAACAATAACACACATTAAGACGAACAACAACACAAAACGAATAAGATGGTGAGATGTGAATGATGGGAAAAAGGAAGGAAGAGAACACAATATTTCAGTGTAACACTGGGATTAATATTACACTTAAAATATGATGTTCTGAGGGAAAAGGTATCAATAGACCACACCTCAAAGCAGCCGTCAATTTGATAGTAGGCTAATTTGTTTGCCTGTAAATATTATCTTTGAAAAGATAATTTGAGAAAGTTGCACCAAGTTCCAGTGACTGAAAGGTACTTGCGTGCCGTGATGATGATGATGATGATGCTGCCTCGGTGGATGGTCCGGTCGGCCTTGGTTGATGTGGGTCAGAACAACGGTGGACAGAGTGGAGCCTCAGAGTGATGGATGGCGAGTCACCTTCCAAATTCAGGAGAACTCAGAGTGGTGCTTTCAGGAGAACTCAGAATGCAAGAGGACTCACAAAATTCAAGAGGATTCAAAATGGTGGTTTCAGATGTGGTCTTTTAAAGGAGTGCCTTTGCATATCATTAACTCAGCAGGGGTCTGGTACATCCCCTGTCAGGGAAGGCTGAGGTCCAGATGTCTCACAGAGTTACATTTTCAGGAAATTTCTGTAACTTTCCAAAATATTAAAATTTGTTGAACATGGTTTATCTAGGAGCATTACTGACAGATAGCTGATTAAAATGGCACCAAACATGCTCATATGTGATCGGCAGACATGTTAAAAATTATTACATCGATACTAATCAGGAGGAATGAAATATTAAAGGTAAGACAAGAGGTAGATTAATCACAAAGTCATTGAAAAGCTCACTTGTTTATTGAAATGGATGTACATAAAAGGAATTTTGTCCAGAATTGGGAGATGATTGTCTTTCTTAGTTTTGAGGGGAGTCCAAAGTCCTTTGTCAATGAGTGGAATGTCTTTGAAGTTGTCATCCAGGTTCCTGAGCCCCCGCTTTGATGGCTCAGGAATCAGTCAGAATGCGTATTGGGAGCCATTTGGTCCTGATAGTGACTGGGGGTTCAGACCGGCTTTAGGCCCTGTCCTGGAGTGGAGGTCTGTTTGGAGAAGTCCTGTATCGCCTGGTCTCCTGTTCTCCTGCTGATTTGATACCTTGCACCCTTGTGTAAGATCTGGAAAGTGTCTTTGATTGCAGTGTCCTGGTGTCTCAGCTCCACTGATCAAAGCAAGCCTTGTCTCCACTGTGGCTGTGAAGATGTTAAATCTGTTCTTGTCATGTTCCACTGTTGATAATGATGATTGGTCGATCCTACAGACGTTTTTAGTCCATTTTTGGACGACATACTAAACTATGACGTTTTTCTTCGATTTTCGGACAACATACTAAACTATGACGTTTTTTGTCCATTGTCGGACGACATACTAAACTATGACTTTTTCCATACCGTATCACTCCAAAAAGTTGACCGGACTGGACTTGAGGAAAACGCGGACCGGATCGCTCCAAAAAGTGGACCGGACTGGAGTTGAGGAAAACGTGGACTGGATTGCTGCAAAAAGTGGACCGGACTGGAGTTGAGGAAAACGTGGACCAGATCGCTGCAAAAAGTGGACTGGACTGAGGTTGAGGAAAACGCGGACCGGATCGCTCCAAAAAGTGGACCGGACTGGAGTTGAGGAAAACGTGGACTGGATTGCTGCAAAAAGTGGACCGGACTGGAGTTGAGGAAAACGTGGACCAGATCGCTGCAAAAAGTGGACCGGACTGAGGTTGAGGAAAACGCGGACCGGATTGCTCCAAAAAGTGGACCGGACTGGAGTTGAGGAAAATGTGGACTGGATTGCTGCAAAAAGTGGACCGGACTGGAGTTGAGGAAAACGTGGACCAGATCGCTGCAAAAAGTGGACCGGACTGAGGTTGAGGAAAACGTGGACCGGATCGCTGCAAAAAGTGGACCGGACTGAAGTTGCGGAAAACATTTATGGATGATATAGTAAACTATGATATTTGTTGTCCATTTTCGGACGACATAGTAAGCTTGATGATTTTTGTCCATTTTCAGACGACATAGTAAGCTTTGATGATTTTTGTCCATTTTCGGACAACATACTAAATTATGATGTCCATTTTCAGACAGCAAACTAAACTATGTTTTTAGTCCATTTTTGGACGACATACTAAACTATGACGTTTTTCTTCAATTTTCGGACAACATACTAAACTATGACGTTTTTTGTCCATTGTCGGACGACATACTAAACTATGACTTTTTCCATACCGTATCGCTCCAAAAAGTTGACCGGACTGGACTTGAGGAAAACGCGGACCGGATCGCTGCAAAAAGTGGACCGGACTGGAGTTGAGGAAAACGTGGACCGGATCACTCGAAAAGTGGACCGGACTGGAGTTGAGGAAAACGTGGACCGGATCGCTCCAAAAAGTGAACTGGACTGGAGTTGCGGAAAACATTTATGGATGATATAGGAAACTATGATATTTGTTGTCCATTTTCAGACGACATAGTAAGCTTTGATGATTTTTGTTCATTTTCGGACAACATACTAAACTATGATGTTTTTGTCAATTTTCGGACAGCAAACTAAACTATGATGTTTTTTTTTCTATTTTCGGATGACATACGAAGCTATGACGTTTTTTAGTCCATTTTCGGGCGACATATTAAACTATGATGTTTTTAGTCCATTTTTGGACGACATATTAAACGATGACATTTTTTGTCCATTGTCGGACGACATACCGGACTGGAGTTGAGGAAAACGTGGACCGGATCGCTCCAAAAAGTGACCTGGACTGGAGTTGCGGAAAACATTTATGGATGATATAGTAAACTATGATATTTGTTGTCCATTTTCGGACGACATAGTAAGCTTTGATGATTTTTGTTCATTTTCGGACAACATACTAAACTATGACGTTTTTGTCCATTTTCGGACAGCAAACTAAACTATGATGTTTTTTTTCTATTTTCGGATGACATACGAAGCTATGACGTTTTTTAGTCCATTTTCGGACAACATACTAAACTGTGACGTTTTTTGTCCATTGTCGGACGACATACTAAACTATGACTTTTTCCATATCGTATCGCTGCAAAAAGTGGACCGGACAGGAGTTGAGGAAAACGTGGACCGGATCACTCGAAAAGTGGACCGGACTGGAGTTGAGGAAAACGTGGACCGGATCGCTCCAAAAAGTGAACTGGACTGGAGTTGTGGAAAACATTTATGGATGATATAGTAAACTATGATATTTGTTGTCCATTTTCGGACGACATAGTAAGCTTTGATGATTTTTGTCCATTTCCGGACAACATACTAAACTATGATATTTGTTGTCCATTTTCGGACGACATAGTAAGCTTTGATGATTTTTGTCCATTTCCGGACAACATACTAAACTATGATATTTGTTGTCCATTTTCAGACGACATAGTAAGCTTTGAAGATTTTTGTTCATTTTCGGACAACATAGTAAGCTTTGAGGATTTTTGTCCATTTCCGGACAACATACTAAACTATGATGTTTTTGTCAATTTTCGGACAGCAAACAAAACTATGATGTTTTTTTTCTATTTTCGGATGACATACGAAGCTATGACGTTTTTTAGTCCATTTTCGGGCGACATACTAAACTATGACGTTTTTTTCCATTTTCGGACGACATATTAAACTATGATGTTTTTAGTCCATTTTTGGGCGACATACTAAACGATGACGTTTTTCTTCAATTTTCGGACAACATACTAAACTATGACGTTTTTTGTCCATTGTCGGACGACATACCGGACTGGAGTTGAGGAAAACGTGGACCGGATCGCTCCAAAAAGTGACCTGGACTGGAGTTGCGGAAAACATTTATGGATGATATAGTAAACTATGATATTTGTTGTCCATTTTCGGACGACATAGTAAGCTTTGATGATTTTTGTTCATTTTCGGACAACATACTAAACTATGACGTTTTTGTCCATTTTCGGACAGCAAACTAAACTATGATGTTTTTTTTCTATTTTCGGATGACATACGAAGCTATGACGTTTTTTAGTCCATTTTCGGGCGACATACTAAACTATGACGTTTTTGTCAATTTTTGGACAACATACTAAACAATGACGTTTTTTCCATTTTCGGACGACATATTAAACTATGATGTTTTTAGTCCATTTTTGGACAACATACTAAACGATGACGTTTTTCTTCAATTTTCGGACAACATACTAAACTATGACGTTTTTGTCCATTGTCGGACGACATACTAAACTATGACTTTTTCCATATCGTATCGCTGCAAAAAGTGGACCGGACAGGAGTTGAGGAAAACGTGGACCGGATCACTCGAAAAGTGGACCGGACTGGAGTTGAGGAAAACGTGGACCGGATCGCTCCAAAAAGTGAACTGGACTGAAGTTGTGGAAAGCATTTATGGATGATATAGTAAACTATGATATTTGTTGTCCATTTTCGGACGACATAGTAAGCTTTGATGATTTTTGTTCATTTTCGGACGACATAGTAAGCTTTGATGATTTTTGTTCATTTTCGGACAACATACTACACTATGACGTTTTTGTCCATTTTCGGACAGCAAACTAAACTATGATGTTTTTTTTATTTTCGGATGACATACGAAGCTATGACGTTTTTTAGTCCATTTTCGGGCGACATACTAAACTATGACGTTTTTTTCCATTTTCGGACGACATATTAAACTATGATGTTTTTAGTCCATTTTTGGACGACATACTAAACGATGACGTTTTTCTTCAATTTTCGGACAACATAGTAAGCTTTGATGATTTTTGTCCATTTCCGGACAACATACTAAACTATGACTTTTTCAATATCGTATGAACCGGACTGGAGTTGCGGAAAACATTTATGGATGATATAGTAAACTATGATATTTGTTGTCCATTTTCGGACGACATAGTAAGCTTTGATGATTTTTGTTCATTTCCGGACGACATAGTAAGCTTTGATGATTTTTGTCCATTTTCGGGCGACATACTAAGCTATGATGTTTTTTTTTCTATTTTCGGATGACAAACTAAGCAATGACGTTTTTTAGTCCATTGCCGGGCGACGTACTAAACTATGACTTTCTCCATACCGTATCGCTCCAAAAAGTTGACCGGACTGGACTTGAGGAAAACGCGGACCGAATCGCTCCAAAAAGTTGACCGGACTGGACTTGAGGAAAACGCGGACCGGATCGCTCCAAAAAGTGGACCGGACTGGAGTTGAAGAAAGCGTGGACCGGATTGCTCCAAAAAGCGGACCGGATTGAGGTTGAGGAAAACGTGGACCAGATCGCTTCAAAAAGTGGACCGGACTGGATTATATCAAAATGTGGACCAAATCGCTCCAAAAAGTTGACCGGACTGGACTTGAGGAAAACGCGGACCGGATCGCTCCAAAAAGTGGACCGGACTGGAGTTGAAGAAAGCGTGGACCGGATCGCTCCAAAAAGTGGACCGGATTGAGGTCGAGGAAAACGTGGACCAGATCGCTTCAAAAAGTGGACCGGACTGGATTATATCAAAATGTGGACCAAATCGCTCCAAAATGTGGACCGGAATGGAGTTGAGGAAAACGCGGACCGGATCGCTCCAAAAAGTGGACCGGACTGGAGTTGAGGAAAACATGGACCGGATCACTCGAAAAAGTGGACCGGATTGAGGTTGAGGAAAACGTGGACCAGATCGCTTCAAAAAGTGGACCAGACTGGATTATATCAAAATGTGGACCAAATCGCTCCAAAAAGTGGACCGGAATGGACTTGAGGAAAACGCGGACCGGATCGCTGCAAAAAGTGGACCGGACTGGAGTTGAGGAAAACGTGGACCAGATCGCTGCAAAAAATGGACCGGACAGAGGTTGAGGAAAACGTGGACCGGATCGCTGCAAAAAGTGAACCGGACTGGAGTTGCGGAAAACATTTATGGACAACATACTAAACTATGATATTTGTTGTCCATTTTCGGACGACATACTAAACTATGATGTTTTTGTCAATTTTCGGACAACATACTAAACTATGATGTTTTTTTTACATTGTCGGACGATATACTAAACTGTGACTTTTTCCATATCGTATCGCTCCAAAAAGTTGACCGTACTGGAGTTGAGGAAAACATGGACCGGATCACTCGAAAAGTAGACCGGACTGGAGTTGAGGAAAACGTGGACCGGATCGCTCCAAAAAGTGGACCGAACTGAGGTTGAGGGAAAACGTGGACTGGATCACTGCAAAAAGTGGACCGGACTGGAGTTGAGGAAAACATGGACAGGATCGCTCCAAAAAGTGGACGTGGACCGGATCGCTGCAAAAAGTGGACTGGACTGGAGTTGCGGAAAACATTTTTGGATGACATAGTAAACTATGATATTTTTGTCCATTTTGGACGACATAGTAAACTATGATGTTTTTGTCAATTTCGGACAATATACTAAACTGACGTTTTTTTTCCATTTTCGGACGACATACTAAACTATGACGTTTTCAGTGCATTTTCGGACGCCATACTAAACCATGACTTTTTCCATACCGTATCGCTTCAAAAAGTGGACTGGACTGGAGTTGAGGAAAACGTGGACCGGATCGCTGCAAAAAGTGGACCGGACTGGATTATATCAAAATGTGGACCAAATCGCTCCAAAAAGTGGACCGGAATGGAGTTGAGGAAAACGCGGACCGGATCGCTCCAAAAAGTGGACCGGACTGAGGTTGAGGAAAACGTGGACCGGATCGCTGCAAAAAGTGGACCGGACTGAGGTTGAGGAAAACGTGGACCGGATCGGTCCAAAAAGTGGACCAGACTGGAGTTGCGGAAAACATTTATGGATGATATAGTCAACTATGATATTTGTTGTCCATTTTCAGACGACATAGTAAACTATGACGTTTTTGTCCATTTTCTGACAAAAAAATGAGTTTTTTAGTCCATTTTCGGATGACATACTGAATTATGATTTTTTTAGTCCACTTTCGGACGACATAGTAAGCTATGCCTGTTTCCATAATGTATCTCTCCAGAAAGTGGACTGGACTGGAGTTGAGGAAAATGTGGACCGGATCGCTCCAAAAAGTGGACCGGACTGGAGTTGAGGAAAACGTGGACGGGATCGCTCCAAAAAGTGGACCGGAAAGGAGTTGCGGAAAACATTTTTGGATGATATAGTAAACTATGACGTTTTTGTCAATTTTCGGACAGCAAACTAAACTATGATGTTTTTTTTCTATTTTCGGATGACATACGAAGCTATGACGTTTTTTAGTCCATTTTCGGACAACATACTAAACTGTGACGTTTTTTGTCCATTGTCGGACGACATACTAAACTATGACTTTTTCCATATCGTATCGCTGCAAAAAGTGGACCGGACAGGAGTTGAGGAAAACGTGGACCGGATCACTCGAAAAGTGGACCGGACTGGAGTTGAGGAAAACGTGGACCGGATCGCTCCAAAAAGTGAACTGGACTGGAGTTGTGGGAAACATTTATGGATGATATAGTAAACTATGATATTTGTTGTCCATTTTCGGACGACATAGTAAGCTTTGATGATTTTTGTTCATTTTCGGACGACATAGTAAGCTTTGATGATTTTTGTCCATTTCCGGACAACATACTAAACTATGATATTTGTTGTCCATTTTCGGACGACATAGTAAGCTTTGATGATTTTTGTCCATTTCCGGACAACATACTAAACTATGATATTTGTTGTCCATTTTCAGACGACATAGTAAGCTTTGAAGATTTTTGTTCATTTTCGGACAACATAGTAAGCTTTGAGGATTTTTGTCCATTTCCGGACAACATACTAAACTATGATGTTTTTGTCAACTTTCGGACAGCAAACTAAACTATGATGTTTTTTTTCTATTTTCGGATGACATACGAAGCTATGACGTTTTTTAGTCCATTTTCGGGCGACATACTAAACTATGACGTTTTTTTCCATTTTCGGACGACATATTAAACTATGATGTTTTTAGTCCATTTTTGGACGACATACTAAACGATGACGTTTTTCTTCAATTTTCGGACAACATACTAAACTATGACGTTTTTTGTCCATTGTCGGACGACATACCGGACTGGAGTTGAGGAAAACGTGGACCGGATCGCTCCAAAAAGTGACCTGGACTGGAGTTGCGGAAAACATTTATGGATGATATAGTAAACTATGATATTTGTTGTCCATTTTCGGACGACATAGTAAGCTTTGATGATTTTTGTTCATTTTCGGACAACATACTAAACTATGACGTTTTTGTCCATTTTCGGACAGCAAACTAAACTATGATGTTTTTTTTCTATTTTCGGATGACATACGAAGCTATGACGTTTTTTAGTCCATTTTCGGGCGACATACTAAACTATGACGTTTTTGTCAATTTTGGACAACATACTAAACAATGACGTTTTTTTCCATTTTCGGACGACATATTAAACTATGATGTTTTTAGTCCATTTTTGGACAACATACTAAACGATGACGTTTTTCTTCAATTTTCGGACAACATACTAAACTATGACGTTTTTTGTCCATTGTCGGACGACATACTAAACTATGACTTTTTCCATATCGTATCGCTGCAAAAAGTGGACCGGACAGGAGTTGAGGAAAACGTGGACCGGATCACTCGAAAAGTGGACCGGACTGGAGTTGAGGAAAACGTGGACCGGATCGCTCCAAAAAGTGAACTGGACTGGAGTTGTGGAAAGCATTTATGGATGATATAGTAAACTATGATATTTGTTGTCCATTTTCGGACGACATAGTAAGCTTTGATGATTTTTGTTCATTTTCGGACGACATAGTAAGCTTTGATGATTTTTGTTCATTTTCGGACAACATACTAAACTATGACGTTTTTGTCCATTTTCGGACAGCAAACTAAACTATGATGTTTTTTTTCTATTTTCGGATGACATACGAAGCTATGACGTTTTTTAGTCCATTTTCGGGCGACATACTAAACTATGACGTTTTTTTCCATTTTCGGACGACATATTAAACTATGATGTTTTTAGTCCATTTTTGGACGACATACTAAACGATGACGTTTTTCTTCAATTTTCGGACAACATAGTAAGCTTTGATGATTTTTGTCCATTTCCGGACAACATACTAAACTATGACTTTTTCAATATCGTATGAACCGGACTGGAGTTGCGGAAAACATTTATGGATGATATAGTAAACTATGATATTTGTTGTCCATTTTCGGACGACATAGTAAGCTTTGATGATTTTTGTTCATTTCCGGACGACATAGTAAGCTTTGATGATTTTTGTCCATTTTCGGGCGACATACTAAGCTATGATGTTTTTTTTCTATTTTCGGATGACAAACTAAGCAATGACGTTTTTTAGTCCATTGCCGGGCGACGTACTAAACTATGACTTTCTCCATACCGTATCGCTCCAAAAAGTTGACCGGACTGGACTTGAGGAAAACGCGGACCGAATCGCTCCAAAAAGTTGACCGGACTGGACTTGAGGAAAACGCGGACCGGATCGCTCCAAAAAGTGGACCGGACTGGAGTTGAAGAAAGCGTGGACCGGATTGCTCCAAAAAGCGGACCGGATTGAGGTTGAGGAAAACGTGGACCAGATCGCTTCAAAAAGTGGACCGGACTGGATTATATCAAAATGTGGACCAAATCGCTCCAAAAAGTTGACCGGACTGGACTTGAGGAAAACGCGGACCGGATCGCTCCAAAAAGTGGACCGGACTGGAGTTGAAGAAAGCGTGGACCGGATCGCTCCAAAAAGTGGACCGGATTGAGGTCGAGGAAAACGTGGACCAGATCGCTTCAAAAAGTGGACCGGACTGGATTATATCAAAATGTGGACCAAATCGCTCCAAAATGTGGACCGGAATGGAGTTGAGGAAAACGCGGACCGGATCGCTCCAAAAAGTGGACCGGACTGGAGTTGAGGAAAACATGGACCGGATCACTCGAAAAAGTGGACCGGATTGAGGTTGAGGAAAACGTGGACCAGATCGCTTCAAAAAGTGGACCAGACTGGATTATATCAAAATGTGGACCAAATCGCTCCAAAAAGTGGACCGGAATGGACTTGAGGAAAACGCGGACCGGATCGCTGCAAAAAGTGGACCGGACTGGAGTTGAGGAAAACGTGGACCAGATCGCTGCAAAAAATGGACCGGACAGAGGTTGAGGAAAACGTGGACCGGATCGCTGCAAAAAGTGAACCGGACTGGAGTTGCGGAAAACATTTATGGACAACATACTAAACTATGATATTTGTTGTCCATTTTCGGACGACATACTAAACTATGATGTTTTTGTCAATTTTCGGACAACATACTAAACTATGATGTTTTTTTACATTGTCGGACGATATACTAAACTGTGACTTTTTCCATATCGTATCGCTCCAAAAAGTTGACCGTACTGGAGTTGAGGAAAACATGGACCGGATCACTCGAAAAGTAGACCGGACTGGAGTTGAGGAAAACGTGGACCGGATCGCTCCAAAAAGTGGACCGAACTGAGGTTGAGGGAAAACGTGGACTGGATCACTGCAAAAAGTGGACCGGACTGGAGTTGAGGAAAACATGGACAGGATCGCTCCAAAAAGTGGACGTGGACCGGATCGCTGCAAAAAGTGGACTGGACTGGAGTTGCGGAAAACATTTTTGGATGACATAGTAAACTATGATATTTTTGTCCATTTTTGGACGACATAGTAAACTATGATGTTTTTGTCAATTTCGGACAATATACTAAACTGACGTTTTTTTTTCCATTTTCGGACGACATACTAAACTATGACGTTTTCAGTGCATTTTCGGACGCCATACTAAACCATGACTTTTTCCATACCGTATCGCTTCAAAAAGTGGACTGGACTGGAGTTGAGGAAAACGTGGACCGGATCGCTGCAAAAAGTGGACCGGACTGGATTATATCAAAATGTGGACCAAATCGCTCCAAAAAGTGGACCGGAATGGAGTTGAGGAAAACGCGGACCGGATCGCTCCAAAAAGTGGACCGGACTGAGGTTGAGGAAAACGTGGACCGGATCGCTGCAAAAAGTGGACCGGACTGAGGTTGAGGAAAACGTGGACCGGATCGGTCCAAAAAGTGGACCAGACTGGAGTTGCGGAAAACATTTATGGATGATATAGTCAACTATGATATTTGTTGTCCATTTTCAGACGACATAGTAAACTATGACGTTTTTGTCCATTTTCTGACAAAAAAATGAGTTTTTTAGTCCATTTTCGGATGACATACTGAATTATGATTTTTTTAGTCCACTTTCGGACGACATAGTAAGCTATGCCTGTTTCCATAATGTATCTCTCCAGAAAGTGGACTGGACTGGAGTTGAGGAAAATGTGGACCGGATCGCTCCAAAAAGTGGACCGGACTGGAGTTGAGGAAAACGTGGACGGGATCGCTCCAAAAAGTGGACCGGAAAGGAGTTGCGGAAAACATTTTTGGATGATATAGTAAACTATGACGTTTTTGTCAATTTTCGGACAGCAAACTAAACTATGATGTTTTTTTTCTATTTTCGGATGACATACGAAGCTATGACGTTTTTTAGTCCATTTTCGGACAACATACTAAACTGTGACGTTTTTTGTCCATTGTCGGACGACATACTAAACTATGACTTTTTCCATATCGTATCGCTGCAAAAAGTGGACCGGACAGGAGTTGAGGAAAACGTGGACCGGATCACTCGAAAAGTGGACCGGACTGGAGTTGAGGAAAACGTGGACCGGATCGCTCCAAAAAGTGAACTGGACTGGAGTTGTGGAAAACATTTATGGATGATATAGTAAACTATGATATTTGTTGTCCATTTTCGGACGACATAGTAAGCTTTGATGATTTTTGTTCATTTTCGGACGACATAGTAAGCTTTGATGATTTTTGTCCATTTCCGGACAACATACTAAACTATGATATTTGTTGTCCATTTTCGGACGACATAGTAAGCTTTGATGATTTTTGTCCATTTCCGGACAACATACTAAACTATGATATTTGTTGTCCATTTTCAGACGACATAGTAAGCTTTGAAGATTTTTGTTCATTTTCGGACAACATAGTAAGCTTTGAGGATTTTTGTCCATTTCCGGACAACATACTAAACTATGATGTTTTTGTCAATTTTCGGACAGCAAACTAAACTATGATGTTTTTTTTTCTATTTTCGGATGACATACGAAGCTATGATGTTTTTT
Source organism: Acanthochromis polyacanthus (assembly GCF_021347895.1). Taxonomy (NCBI): domain Eukaryota; kingdom Metazoa; phylum Chordata; class Actinopteri; family Pomacentridae; genus Acanthochromis; species Acanthochromis polyacanthus. The sequence goes on from NC_067121.1 coordinate 30,532,750, forward strand.
AGTCCATTTTCGGGCGACATACTAAACTATGACGTTTTTTTCCATTTTCGGACGACATATTAAACTATGATGTTTTTAGTCCATTTTTGGACGACATACTAAACGATGACGTTTTTCTTCAATTTTCGGACAACATACTAAACTATGACGTTTTTTGTCCATTGTCGGACGACATACCGGACTGGAGTTGAGGAAAACGTGGACCGGATCGCTCCAAAAAGTGACCTGGACTGGAGTTGCGGAAAACATTTATGGATGATATAGTAAACTATGATATTTGTTGTCCATTTTCGGACGACATAGTAAGCTTTGATGATTTTTGTTCATTTTCGGACAACATACTAAACTATGACGTTTTTGTCCATTTTCGGACAGCAAACTAAACTATGATGTTTTTTTTCTATTTTCGGATGACATACGAAGCTATGACGTTTTTTAGTCCATTTTCGGGCGACATACTAAACTATGACGTTTTTGTCAATTTTTGGACAACATACTAAACAATGACGTTTTTTTCCATTTTCGGACGACATATTAAACTATGATGTTTTTAGTCCATTTTTGGACAACATACTAAACGATGACGTTTTTCTTCAATTTTCGGACAACATACTAAACTATGACGTTTTTTGTCCATTGTCGGACGACATACTAAACTATGACTTTTTCCATATCGTATCGCTGCAAAAAGTGGACCGGACAGGAGTTGAGGAAAACGTGGACCGGATCACTCGAAAAGTGGACCGGACTGGAGTTGAGGAAAACGTGGACCGGATCGCTCCAAAAAGTGAACTGGACTGGAGTTGTGGAAAGCATTTATGGATGATATAGTAAACTATGATATTTGTTGTCCATTTTCGGACGACATAGTAAGCTTTGATGATTTTTGTTCATTTTCGGACGACATAGTAAGCTTTGATGATTTTTGTTCATTTTCGGACAACATACTAAACTATGACGTTTTTGTCCATTTTCGGACAGCAAACTAAACTATGATGTTTTTTTTATTTTCGGATGACATACGAAGCTATGACGTTTTTTAGTCCATTTTCGGGCGACATACTAAACTATGACGTTTTTTTCCATTTTCGGACGACATATTAAACTATGATGTTTTTAGTCCATTTTTGGACGACATACTAAACGATGACGTTTTTCTTCAATTTTCGGACAACATAGTAAGCTTTGATGATTTTTGTCCATTTCCGGACAACATACTAAACTATGACTTTTTCAATATCGTATGAACCGGACTGGAGTTGCGGAAAACATTTATGGATGATATAGTAAACTATGATATTTGTTGTCCATTTTCGGACGACATAGTAAGCTTTGATGATTTTTGTTCATTTCCGGACGACATAGTAAGCTTTGATGATTTTTGTCCATTTTCGGGCGACATACTAAGCTATGATGTTTTTTTTTCTATTTTCGGATGACAAACTAAGCAATGACGTTTTTTAGTCCATTGCCGGGCGACGTACTAAACTATGACTTTCTCCATACCGTATCGCTCCAAAAAGTTGACCGGACTGGACTTGAGGAAAACGCGGACCGAATCGCTCCAAAAAGTTGACCGGACTGGACTTGAGGAAAACGCGGACCGGATCGCTCCAAAAAGTGGACCGGACTGGAGTTGAAGAAAGCGTGGACCGGATTGCTCCAAAAAGCGGACCGGATTGAGGTTGAGGAAAACGTGGACCAGATCGCTTCAAAAAGTGGACCGGACTGGATTATATCAAAATGTGGACCAAATCGCTCCAAAAAGTTGACCGGACTGGACTTGAGGAAAACGCGGACCGGATCGCTCCAAAAAGTGGACCGGACTGGAGTTGAAGAAAGCGTGGACCGGATCGCTCCAAAAAGTGGACCGGATTGAGGTCGAGGAAAACGTGGACCAGATCGCTTCAAAAAGTGGACCGGACTGGATTATATCAAAATGTGGACCAAATCGCTCCAAAATGTGGACCGGAATGGAGTTGAGGAAAACGCGGACCGGATCGCTCCAAAAAGTGGACCGGACTGGAGTTGAGGAAAACATGGACCGGATCACTCGAAAAAGTGGACCGGATTGAGGTTGAGGCAAACGTGGACCAGATCGCTTCAAAAAGTGGACCAGACTGGATTATATCAAAATGTGGACCAAATCGCTCCAAAAAGTGGACCGGAATGGACTTGAGGAAAACGCGGACCGGATCGCTGCAAAAAGTGGACCGGACTGGAGTTGAGGAAAACGTGGACCAGATCGCTGCAAAAAATGGACCGGACAGAGGTTGAGGAAAACGTGGACTGGATCGCTGCAAAAAGTGAACCGGACTGGAGTTGCGGAAAACATTTATGGACAACATACTAAACTATGATATTTGTTGTCCATTTTCGGACGACATACTAAACTATGATGTTTTTGTCAATTTTCGGACAACATACTAAACTATGATGTTTTTTTACATTGTCGGACGATATACTAAACTGTGACTTTTTCCATATCGTATCGCTCCAAAAAGTTGACCGTACTGGAGTTGAGGAAAACATGGACCGGATCACTCGAAAAGTAGACCGGACTGGAGTTGAGGAAAACGTGGACCGGATCGCTCCAAAAAGTGGACCGAACTGAGGTTGAGGGAAAACGTGGACTGGATCACTGCAAAAAGTGGACCGGACTGGAGTTGAGGAAAACATGGACAGGATCGCTCCAAAAAGTGGACGTGGACCGGATCGCTGCAAAAAGTGGACTGGACTGGAGTTGCGGAAAACATTTTTGGATGACATAGTAAACTATGATATTTTTGTCCATTTTTGGACGACATAGTAAACTATGATGTTTTTGTCAATTTCGGACAATATACTAAACTGACGTTTTTTTTTCCATTTTCGGACGACATACTAAACTATGACGTTTTCAGTGCATTTTCGGACGCCATACTAAACCATGACTTTTTCCATACCGTATCGCTTCAAAAAGTGGACTGGACTGGAGTTGAGGAAAACGTGGACCGGATCGCTGCAAAAAGTGGACCGGACTGGATTATATCAAAATGTGGACCAAATCGCTCCAAAAAGTGGACCGGAATGGAGTTGAGGAAAACGCGGACCGGATCGCTCCAAAAAGTGGACCGGACTGAGGTTGAGGAAAACGTGGACCGGATCGCTGCAAAAAGTGGACCGGACTGAGGTTGAGGAAAACGTGGACCGGATCGCTGCAAAAAGTGGACCGGACTGAGGTTGAGGAAAACGTGGACCGGATCGGTCCAAAAAGTGGACCAGACTGGAGTTGCGGAAAACATTTATGGATGATATAGTCAACTATGATATTTGTTGTCCATTTTCAGACGACATAGTAAACTATGACGTTTTTGTCCATTTTCTGACAAAAAAATGAGTTTTTTAGTCCATTTTCGGATGACATACTGAATTATGATTTTTTTTAGTCCACTTTCGGACGACATAGTAAGCTATGCCTGTTTCCATAATGTATCTCTCCAGAAAGTGGACTGGACTGGAGTTGAGGAAAATGTGGACCGGATCGCTCCAAAAAGTGGACCGGACTGGAGTTGAGGAAAACGTGGACGGGATCGCTCCAAAAAGTGGACCGGAAAGGAGTTGCGGAAAACATTTTTGGATGATATAGTAAACTATGACGTTTTTGTCAATTTTCGGACAACATACTCAACTATGATGTTTTTTTTCCCATTTTCGGACGACATACTAAACTATGACTTTTTCCATACCGTATCGCTTCAAAAAGTGGACCGGACTGGAGTTGAGGAAAACGTGGACCGGATCGCTCCAAAAAGTGGACTGGACTGCAGTTGAGGAAAATGTGGACCGGATCGCTGCAAAAAGTGGACTGGACTGGAGTTGAGGAAAACGTTTCTGGATGATATAGTAAATTATATTTGTTGTCCATTTTCAGACGACACGGTAAACTATGACAATTTTTGTCCATTTTTGGACAACATACTAAACTATGATGTTTTTGTCAATTTTCGGACAAAGAAATGGCTGTTGTTGTCAATTTTCATACGACATAGTAAACTGTTATGTTTTTGGTGACATTTTGGAAGACAAACTAAACTATGACGTTTTTGGTGACATTTTGGATGACATACTAGACTATGATGCTTTGGCGACATTGTGGATGACATACTAAATAAATGATGTTTGTGGTGACATTTTCTATGACATCCTAAACTATGACGTTTTTTGCGACATCATGGATGACATACTAGAGTATTACGTTTTTGGCGACATTTTGGATGGCATACTAAACTATGACATTTTTGGCGACATTTTGGACGACATATTAAACTATGATGTTTTTGGCAACATTTTGGACGACATTAAACTATGACGTTTTTGTCCATTTTCGGGCGACATACTAAACTACGACGTTTTTAGTCCATTTTCGGATGGCATAGTAAACCATGATGATTTTTGTCCATTTTCGGATTACATACTAAACTATGATGTTTTTGTCAATTTTCGGACAACATACTAAACTATGATGTTTTTTTTCCATTTTCGGACGACATACTAAACTATGACTTTTTCCATACCGTATCGCTCCAAAAAGTTGACCGGACTGGAGTTGAGGAAAACGTGGACCAGATCGCTGCAAAAAGTTGACCGGACTGGAGTTGAGGAAAATCTGGAACGGCTCGCTTCAAAAAGTGGACCGCAATGGAGTTGAAGGAAAATGTGGACCGGATCGCTCCAAAAAGTGGACTGGACTGGAGTTGAGGGAAAACGTGGACCGGATCGCTGCAAAAAGTGGACCGGACTGGAGTTGAGGAAAACGTGGACCGGATCGCTCCAAAAAGTGGACCGGACTGGAGTTGAGGAAAACGTGGACCGGATCACTGCAAAAAGTGGACCGGACTGGAGTTGAGGAAAACGTGGACCGGATCACTGCAAAAAGTGGACCGGACTGGATTATATCAAAATGTGGACCAAATCGCTCCAAAAAGTGGACCGGAAAGGAGTTGCGGAATACATTTTTGAATGATATAGTAAACTATGATATTTGTTGTCCATTTTCGGACGACATACTAAACTATGACGTTTTTGTCCGTTTTCGGACGACATACTAAACTATGATGTTTTTTGTCCATTTTCGGACGACATACTAAACTATGACTTTTTCCATACCGTATCGCTTCAAAAAGTTGACTGGACTGGAGTTGAGGAAAATCTGGAACGGCTCGCTTCAAAAAGTGGACCGCAATGGAGTTGGGGGATAACGTGGACCGGATCGCTCCAAAAAGTGGACTGGACTGGAGTTGAGGGAAAACGTGGACCGGATCGCTGCAAAAAGTGGACCGGACTGGAGTTGAGGAAAACGTGGACCAGACTGGAGTTGAGGAAAACTTGGACCGGATCACTACAAAAAGTGGACCGGACTAGAGTTGAGGAAAACATGGACCGGATCGCTCCAAAAAGTGGACCGGACTGGAGTTGAAGAACGACATACTAAATTATGACTTTTTTTGTCCATTTTCCGACGACATTGTAAACTATGATGATCTTTTTTTACATTTTTGGACGGCATACTACACTACGATGTTTTTAGTCCATTTTCAGATGACATACTAAACTATGACATTTTTGTCAATTTTCGGACGACATACTAAACTATGACGTTTTTGTCCATTTTCGGATGACATACTAAACTGTGATGTTTGTTGTCCATTTTAAGATGACATACTGATCTATGATGTTTTTGTCCTTTGTCGGACAGGAAATAACGTTTTTTGTCCATGCTCGGATGACATACCAAACTATGACATTTTTGTCAATTTTCGGACAAAGAAATGGCTGTTGTTGTCAATTTTCATACGACACAGTAAACTGTTATGTTTTGGTGACATTTTGGAAGACATACTAAACTATGACGTTTTTGGTGACATTTTGGATGACATACTAGACTATGATGCTTTTGGCGACATTGTGGATGACATACTAAATAAATGATGTTTGTGGTGACATTTTCTACGACATACTAAACTATGACGTTTTTTGCGACATCGTGGATGACATACTAGAGTATTACATTTTCGGCGACATTTTGGATGACATATTAAACTATGATGTTTTTGGCAACATTTTGGACGACATTAAACTATGACGTTTTTGTCCATTTTCGGGCGACATACTAAACTACGACGTTTTTAGTCCATTTTCGGACGACATATTAAACTATGATGTTTTTGGCAACATTTTGGACGACATTAAACTATGACGTTTTTGTCCATTTTCGGGCGACATACTAAACTACGACGTTTTTAGTCCATTTTCGGACAACATATTAAACTATGATGTTTTTGGCAACATTTTGGACGACATTAAACTATGACGTTTTTGTCCATTTTCGGGCGACATACTAAACTACGACGTTTTTAGTCCATTTTCGGACGACATACTATGACGTTTTTGTCAATTTTCAGACGACATACTAAACTATGACGTTTTTTGTCCATTTTCGGACGACATAGTAAACCATGATGATTTTGTCCATTTTTGGACGACATACTAAACTATGATGTTTTTGTCAATTTTCGGACAACATACTAAACTATGATGGTTTTTTTCCATTTTCGGACGACATACTAAACTATGACGTTTTTGGTCCATTTCAGACAACATACTAAACTATGACGTTTTTAGTCCATTTTCGGACGACATATTAAACTATGATGTTTTTGGCAACATTTTGGACGACATTAAACTATGACGTTTTTTTTCCATTTTCGGACGACATACTAAACTACGACGTTTTTAGTCCATTTTCGGACGACATACTAAACTATGACATTTTTTTCCATTTTCGGACGGTATACTAAAGTATGACATTTTTTGTCCATTTTCAGACGACATAGTAAACCATGATGATTTTTGTCCATTTTCGGATGACATACTAAACTATGATGTTTTTGTCAATTTTCGGACAACATACTAAACTATGATGTTTTTTTTCCATTTTCGGACGACATACTAAACTATGACGTTTTTGGTCCATTTCAGACAACATACTAAACTATGACGTTTTTATTCCAATTTCGGATGACATACTAAACTATGATGTTTGTTGTCCATTTTAAGATGCCATACTGATCTATGACGTTTTTGTCCTTTGTCGGACAGGAAATAACGTTTTTTGTCCATGCTCGGATGACATACACACGTGGACAAAATTGTTGGTACCCCTCAGTTAAAGAAGGAAAAACCCACAATTCTCACTGAAATCACTTGAAACTCACAAAAGTAACAATAAATAAAAATTTATTGAAAATTAAATAATCAAAATCAGCCATCACTTTTGAATTGTTGGTTAACATAATTATTTTAAAAAACAAACTAATGAAATAGGGCTGGACAAAAATGATGGTACCCATAACTTAATATTTTGTTGCACAACCTTTTGAGGCAATCACTGCAATTAAACGATTTCTGTATTTGTCAATGAGCGTTCTGCAGCTGTCAACAGGTATTTTGGCCCACTCCTCATGAGCAAACAGCTCCAGTTGTCTCAGGTTTGATGGGTGTCTTCTCCAAATGGCATGTTTCAGCTCCTTCCACATATGTTCAATGGGATTCAGATCTGGGCTCATAGAAGGCCACTTTAGAATAGTCCAACGCTTTTCTCTCAGCCCTTCTTGGGTGTTTTTGGCTGTGTGTTTTGGATCGTTGTCCTGTTGGAAGACCCATGACCTGCGACTGAGACCAAGCTTTCTGACACTAGGCAGCACATTTCTCTCCAGAATGCCTTGATAGTCTTCAGATTTCATCGTACCTTGCACACTTTCAAGACACCCTGTGCCAGATGCAGCAAAGCAGCCCCAAAACATTACTGAGCCTCCTCCATGTTTCACCGTAGGGACAGTGTTCTTTTCTTCGTATGCTTGGTTTTTGAGTCTATGAACATAGAGTTGATGTGCCTTACCAAAAAGCTCCAGTTTGGTCTCATCTGTCCAAAGGACATTCTCCCAGAAGCTTTGACATACTAAACTATGACATTTTTGGCGACATTTTGGACGACATATTAAACTATGATGTTTTTGGCAACATTTTGGACGACATTAAACTATGACGTTTTTGGCGACATTTTGGATGACATATTAAACTATGACGTTTTTGGCGACATTTGTGATGACATATTAAACTATGACATTTTTGGCAACATTTTGGATGACATTAAACTACGACGTTTTTGGCGATATTTTGGATGACATATTAAACTATGATGTTTTTGGCGACATTATGAACGACATACTAAACTATGACGTTTTTGGTGACATTTGAGATGACATACTAAACTATGACGTTTTTGGCGACATTTTGGACGACATATCAAACTATGTCATTTTTGGTGACATTATGAATGACATACTAGTGCATTACGTTTTTGGCGACATTTTGGACGATATACTAAACTATGACATTTTTGGTGTTTGTTATTCACGGATACCGAATCGTGTGTAAAATACTCTTATAAAGGTGTGTTTATCAGTTAATCACTTTTGGCAAGCATTTGTTTTGTTACTGTTGAAATAATCATTCCCTCCATGCTTTTATTTTTTAAGGCATATTTTTTATGTCATGGGCTTTTATTTTGTCACCATTCCAGTGGCACAGGAAGTGTTTATCTAAGAAGCGGTTTCTTGACATGACAAAGACCCTGCCGAAAAGTCTGAAAAATTCACGTAAAATGAAAGAAAGCGGTTCCACACTGTTGCTGTTTAGCAAAGGATGTGTCTAAACTCAGAGCACCTAGCTGGAATGAGGACAAGCTCTCACGCTGTCTCCTGAAGAATGGAGTGGTGGGCAAAAAGGTGAATTAGTGTTCAAAATAAGGCTGACAGCTGAATGTAAATGAAGGCTTTGTGAAACATCAGAAGCTTCACCATTGTCTGGCTGGGGTTTGCTACATCACGTGACCTAAATATGAAGCAGGCGGCAGGAATTGATGAAACAGAGACATCACACAGTTTAATCATTTGTTCCTTGTATCATTTCCAACTGATAAATCACAGTCAGTTCGTAGTTGGATGGCAATCATGTGATCATCAGCAGGTAACTGACCCAGTGTTCACTTGTTGTCATGGTTACAGCAACACGTGCCGGCAGCTATATCTGGCAATGGGAAATCCTTCACAAAGCCGTGGATCCAGACTATAAGCTACATCGCCGTCAGAATTTAATGAGGTGGTCCTTGTGTGATTTCTGACTTCCCCTGCAAATCAAAATCTGTTAGTCCTTTTTTGAATAATGTTGCACACAGACAGACAGACAGACAGATTCACAGACAAACATATGCTGATTGTCACATAACTCCGCCACGTTCCTTGGCAGAGTAAAAATAAAGTAGTGCCATCAGCAGTTGTCTTTCTAGGCAACAAAAACTGAAAAAGTAGAACTTTGGACAAGTAAAATTCACGGAAGAGCTGCTGTACTGAATTGAAGTGACGGGTGAGATTATATACCAATGGAACAAGAAGCATTTTTTTCCTTTGAAACGATAAGATTAGATGAGAAATGCAAAAGGTAGAACAGCAAAAAGACGTACGTATGATACATTACTGAAAATGAAGTAAGCTAAAATAAGAAGGGTTTTTTTAAAAAAATGTTGGCAAGTCAGCACATATTTGGACTAAAACAACATTTCCAATGCAGTATTTTTACTTGAAGCTGAATATTTTTGCATGCCAAGTTTGTCTCTCCTGCAGCCAACCAGCAGAGGTGCTGTCTCACTTGATTTTAGCTCTCCGGGTGTCGTTGCAACACTGAGCCTCAGTCTGGAAGAGATCCTTAAGGGCGAAGCTGCACCTCTCAGATCAAAATAACCTGATCTGTTAATCCACTCTGCACTGAGACGACAGAGAGCTGCTGAGCCATGCTGCAACTGTCAGATATTACTATCATTCTACTAAATTCTGCCTCAGATTGAAGACAATTGCGACTGGAGTGCATCTAATTTGATAAGCCAATTTGTGAATTTATGTGCTTTTGCTTTATTATAACTGGTAAATCAGTATACCAGCATTGACTTCAGTTATTTATTCGCACAATAAATCTAAGCAAGTTTATAGGTTTACAGAAGAAATCTCAATGAGCATCAAAAAAACAGAAAAATAACCAGACAACCACAGTACTTAAAATAAACAACAAATAAACAATGTGACAACCATGTATGAGCTTTACCTCACACATGCAAGAGTGTGTGCACTTATAAAAACGAAAGATAAACTTCAGTTCTAGTCTTGCCCAGCTCAGAGATAATGGAGATGTTTCTGCCATAATAAATGTACCATAAGACCAGCTTCTCTCTCGGATATGATCCACAGGGGTCCACCTCAGGGGTCCCACTGCTGGAAACCGTAGACGGAGAGAAAAACAACCTGCCCGCTGACACGCTTGTTAGGGTTATTATTGCATTATTGCTGTACTTAGGAATATGTTCTGTTAAATATGAGTCCTCTGTTGGGGGCTCGATACAGAGAGCACAGGAGGGAATGGACTCGCTGTTGAGATTTTAAAAGAATAAAAGCACGGCCTGAATGTGATTACACACGCACACACGCACGCACACATCTGATGCCCCGCCAAGTTGAATGAAAAATCTCTAAGTCAAGCTGAGCTCATTAGTTAAGCTTCAGGGATCATCTGGCCTGCAAATGTATGTATATCTGCATCCCTGAGCACACTCATGAGTGTGTGTGAACCTGGACAGCTATCTGTATGAGGCCTGGTTTTAGTTTTGCACCATCAGAGTGAGGACATTTTGGGGAAAGTGAGGACTCCCGCCTTCTCACGTCCCTTTAACCATCCTGTTGTCCTCGTTTACGGGCACCAAAAAATTGCTTCCTTGTCTGAAAAAATCAAAAAATTCAACAAAAAAATTCCCCAAATTTCTGAAAATTTGCAAAACTTTCAGGAAAACAATTCCAATAATTGCTAAATGTTTTGGTTTTTTTAAAATCCCCCAAATTTGGCAAGAAAATTCTTGTAAATTTTTTCAAAAAATGAGTAAAATTTTTTAAGAAGTCCTAAAAATATCTAAATTGATCACATACATATCAGTAAAACTTTTTTCTTTAAGAACACCCACAAAATATTGTGAATGTTCTTAAGGAAACATTTTTTAACATTTCTTTTTTTCCACAAAAAAAATGTTCAAAGATTTCCCAAACTGTTGAAAATGTGGACATCAAGATATTTTTTGTAACATTTTCAAACTTTAAAATGGGTCAATTAGACCCACAGGATGAAACGAGGGATAATGTGCTATTTGAGATGGTTTTTTTGGTAGGAAGTAGGGTAAGATTTAGAGTTATTCACTTTGCTGTTGCTGTTAAGCCTGTAACATTCCCTTTGTTACTAAAGAAGACTAAAAGTTTGGAAACATTTAGTTTTTTTGGACTTGGAGATTCAACAGGCAACTGTGAAAATAGCAGCAAATATCTGTTAAACAGTGATAGTTTTACAGATTTTTGATGTGGACATTATTCACAGTATTGACCTGTTTTAAATTACAACTTGTCTTTTTTTCAATTTTACTACCGTACTTATATCTACATTTTAACAATGTAGTGATGACTCTGAATAGACTGATTTAGGCAGAATTTTGACTCGGCCTGTTTTTTTGGCTGATGAGCATTAAAGGGTTAAAATAAGACGCTTTATATCATTGAGCTTCTTCACAAACATGTGAGTGTAGACGTGTGAACGGCTTCGTATGTGTGTGTCTCATATCAACTTAATTGTCCCTCTTTGAAGCTGGCAGCAGCAGCTCACCGTCACTTTTTCAGACTCTGCCGACCTCCTCCAACACCTGAACTGTGTTCTGTACAAAACAGACGAGCGTCTCCATGGAAACAGGGCTTTCTCGTCCCTGTTCGTCAGAACTAAACACTATTTTCTCCATCCTCTGCGGCACACCCACGATGTATACATGCTCACGATGCACATATGTGAAAAAAACGCAAACATACCTAAGTTTTTTGTTTTTTTAGTAAATTCTGTTTATTACATTTTTTGTTACAACACAACACAAATGTATCAATCTATCAATCAGTCAAAATGTATTTATAGAGCACCTTATAACAACATAACAGAAGACCAAAGTGTTGTCCAACAGCATAAAAAAACAAAACAATACAATTTGGTTATCACAAAACCATAAAAACCATAAAAACCACAAAAACCATAAAACCATAAAAGCCATAAAAACCATTTTAAAAAAATGAGTTCATTTGCAAAAACAGATAACTCAGTTTGATAAATTTTCAGAAAACTTTTTTTTATTGTTTACTTGAGATAATATCAATCAAACTGAAGTTGAGTGGATTTGACTCAGTAGAAAAATACATGACAAAATAGAGAAAAAATAAATTATTAGTGTTATTATTATTATTATTATTATTATCTCAAGTAAACAATAAAAAATGAGTTTTCTGGAAACAGAGTTACATGTTTTTGCAAATGAACTCTTCAAATGTACAAACAAAACAGTACATAGTAAACAAACGCCAACATTACAGGAAAAATGCTGTGAGACTGGTCCATATGATGAAAGAGCTTGTGACATTAACCCTCCTGTTGTTTTCATTTACAGGCACTAAAAAATATTGTGTCCTTGTCTGAAAAATTTTTAAAAATTCAGTAAAAAAATCCCTAAATATCTGAAAATTTGCAAAATCTTCAGGAAGAAATTCCAATAATTCCTTAAAAGTTTCCCTTAAAAGTTTCATTACAAAATCCCCCAAATTTGGCAAGAAATTCTTGTAAATATTTTCAAAAAATAAGTAAAAATCTTAAAGAAAATATTAGAAGTTTTACTGATACATACATTATCAATTTAGATATTTTTAGGATTTTTTTTTTTGGAAGATTTTTACTAATCTGGTACCTGTAAATGAGAACAACAGGAGGGTTAAGAGAAGCAGGAACCTTCCCAAACAGACACAAAAGTTGGCCGACAGACACCTGTTGGCCTAACTAACACTGAAGCATGCTTCTTTCCAGAACATTTGGATTTGATTTGCATTCCCACAAACAGTGCAGCGTGGTGCCTATGCAAGACTTACATGTGGGACAAATTTAGTTGATTTAGTGTATTATTCTTTATTTCATTCATTTGTAAAAAATAATAATAATAATAATAAAATAAAAATAAAAATTTTATGTAAATGCAAACTTCTCCAAACTAGAATGAAAGGGAGCAGAAAGAAGACAAGTCTTGATGAGGTTCCCTTTCCATGCTTATTATAGATATATGGAGATATGTAGACATGATGCAAAATATTATATTGTAGCTCTTTGTACCTGTTGCAAATCGAAAAACATGCCTCAGTTTTATTACAACGTTGTGTCAAATTTGGTGACAAAATCACGACTGCACCGTAATGATGAACTGTCAAGGAAAACCAAACTGCTTTCACAGGCAAAACCTCACAAAAACGCCACATTCCAGCTGCAATACTGCTCTTTGGATCTTCCTCTAAGCTGCAAAGATGAAATACAACCTCCTTCAACTCAGTGCAGCAACAACAACAACCTGGAGGTCGTCCTCATTGGAGTTCCACTATTAGGAGCTACACCGTCAACCCACAACAACAAACCAGAAAGCCCCCTGCCCTACCAACCAGCTGCTGGCCCTGCTTCCACTTTTCATCCCAGTATAAAGCATTCTGCGGCTCCTTTGTCTTTTAAGAGTCTTTCAAAAACCCCTCTCTCTCGCTGGCAGATGCAGATTGTGGACACTCATCTGGAGTCTCCAAAAAAAAAAATCCAGAGCAGTTCGGCCAAAATGTGAATGTAAGTGATTTAAACAGGCAGAAGACCCTGCCAGGCGTCGTTGCGCTGGCCGGCTGCCTCCTCCCATCTGTAGCAGAGTGGGAGCCAGTTGAATTCAAACGTCTTCACCTCTGCCCTCCACAGCGACGCCACACCCTGGCAGAAGAGACATATTTGAGTTGGAAAAAAAGAGAAGGTTATCTGGAGTCAAATCCTGCACAAGATATGCAGCGTGTGTTGCTCCAAAGTGCAACATTACACGCCTAAAAAAACAGAAGACATCACTGAAACGTCTCCTCAACCGCAAAACTTTTTCTGAACAAATATGTGTGTAGTGGTGCCAAATGGGAAGCTTTTATCCTCCGCTGCTGTGGTTTGGTTCAAGAAAGGGTCGAAGCATTATATCAGAGGAAATAAAATGTGCTGATGAACATTTTGAAAGCTTCTGAAAGTTGAAAAAACAGATATGACAATAAAAATGTGGCTAAAATGATAAAAGCTTTCCATTTGTAAAGCCGGGGTAAACAAAGTCATTAATACATCATTCTTTGTCTTGTTACAAACCTGGTTATCTGCTTTATCTGCTGATCTGTCTGAGTTGTTGATGTTTTTGCCAGTTCGTTTGTGGTTTCTCAGCATTTTCTTCACACTGAGAACAGGTCCAGCAGCCTGTGGTCTCTCCTAAACACAAACTAATGCAGCGTTCGTCTCCCTCCTTCACCTTTTGTCATCGGAGAGCTGATCTCTGTGTTTTAAGTTGAGCCTTAAGCAAATACAGCAAAGCTTCCACGTGGCCGACACATGTTTCTGATCATGAGACATGGAAAGTCAGCAGTGCCTCTCTTCCAAGCGGTCACTGACTTTACCGCTATCCCAGCTGTGCGTTTTCACTTTTCACATTTAGTGCTTTTAATAATTTGCTGCATCATGGCGTACGAACTGAATCCCAGCTGTGAGCTCTAAATGTTTGTCTGAATTTCTGAACTCGGTTTCGTCCAAATATCGCTGTTAGAGTGATTCAAGAGCCACATATTTAATAAGTAGTAATACTGATGGGTGGGATGCCTTCAAGCGATACTCACAGAGGAATTTTCCACGTGTCAGCGGTGCCCCCATAAAGACTGTGATGCCTCCAGTGGCTGAAGCTGTTTAATCTGCCTCCACAAAGGATGTTGCCAAGATAGATTAAAGCAAAATTGCAGCACTGCAGCAAATGCATCATGATTTTCCAGTTGTTGTTGTGTAAAATCACATGTGAAGTATAAAAGAACAGGAGCTCCTTTTGAGTGCTTTACTTTAGCAACAGGCTGCACTTTTAATCATGTAAAAAATCATGAATGTTAGCGTTTGGAAATTAACATGCTTTATGCTTAGACCAAGTCAGATCAGCACATGTGATGTATTACCAGGAAAATGTACTGAAACATGAAGCGCGATACTTAAACGCTATGAACACATGCTTTTGACTTATACGTTTTTTTTCTTCCCCTCCTGTTGTCTTCACTTATGGGGACCTAAAAATGTATTGTTTCTTTGTCTGAAAAAATCCAAAAATTCAGCAAAAAAATCTCCCAATTTCTGAAAATTTGCAAAACCTTCAGGTAGAAAATTCCAATAATTCCTTAAAATTTTCTACCTTTTTTTTTTTTTTTTTTTTTACAGTTTTCTTTCTTTCTTTATTATTTATTTATTTTTACAGTCTAGTCTACTTTATCTCTGTTGCTTCTGTACTTGTTTCTCCAGCTCTGGCAAACCGATCATTGCTGGTTCACATAACATGCATCACCTCTGAGGTGCCTGCGCCAAAATGTCACGATGATTCAAGACTCCACTCTACTGCACGATGCAGAGAGATTTATCTGATGCTGAAAGGCTTAATCCACCTTATGTAAACCTTCTTGGCAGAGACTTGAATGCAACAGATGTCCATTTAAAAGTCAGAAGTCCTGCACTGTAGCTTTAAAGTGTCCATTAGAAATGCTTATGTTACAAAATGCCCTCTTTCATTGCGCTATAATACGGATGCCTCGATGTCCTTAAAGATATTTTTATGTGATGTTATGATCACACAAAAGTTATGTCTGTTTGATCCTGTAAAACGACAATCAGCTCCACAAGTGAGACCACTGCAAGGAATGTGAGGCCTTTAATCCGTAGTAATGCTTTTTTTTTTTTTTTAAGGTTATGAAAGAGAGTAAAGGAACAAAGTTGCATTCACCAAAAACACCCAACATATTGTACTCAAGTAAATGTAACTGAATAAATGTACCTTGTTACTTTCCATCACAGATTAGTGATTGAGGTGATGGAAAATTGACTTTTTTTTTCTCTTTTGCTTCTTTCATGTCTGCATTTTGGTTTTGTGGGATTTTTTGCCGATTTAAAAAGTTAAAAACATCACTTGCAGATTTCCAAAACTATAATTAGATCTTCTTTTTTTCTGCAGTCGGCTGTAATTAATTCACTTCATTTGGGCTGCTGCACCTGGCATCATCAGGGATTAAAATTGATTTAGTATTATTTAATTAGTGTCCTCGCTACTAAAAACAAAAACAAAAAACACTTCCTTTTCTTTGAAGTATGTGATGTAGAGCAGGACTTGTGATACACTCAATGTTAGAACTGTTGGTCGTGTTGAAAACTGGAGGTGAACGGTATGGAGGAGGTTTGCAGCAGTCAGTTTGTCTGCAACAAAATGATGGGGGAAATCAGATTAGTGTCACTGAAAGAATGGACATTCCCAGTCAGCTGACAGAGCAGTCAGATGACAGAATGAAGAAAGTCATCCTCACTGAACCTTGCAACGTATTACATATTATTCACTGAATTAAAGGATTTCTTTGTTTCAGGAGTCTGGAGGAAATATACTGAATCCAGATAAAGATCTGGATTTTCACTGCTAATTTGATCTGAAGACATATTTTAGATCCGGTTTAATTTTTTCTTTGTTTTTAGCAGCTGCAATTGGGAAATATGAAGAGTCTCTGTGGATTAAAGATAAGGCTGATCTTCCATTTCATAACTGTGTCTTGGCCAAAACAATGAACTTCCACTCTGCCATCTGTTGTGCGGTTATTTGCTTATCATGTCCGCTAACTTGTGTGATATTGATGCATGAAAGTTGAGTTTGAGCCTTGGAAAGTGACTGAGCAGACTCACTGAAGCAATCCACAGCATTATGAGGGAAATACTGTACTTAGTGCTCCACCTCATTTACAGCTGGACTGTTACTGTTTGATATGAGGGTGTAAATTAAACCCTAATTATGTATCTCTGTGTATCAAAAGTGTCTTAAGAGGTTTGTAAAATGTCTTTATATGGCTTGGATGTAACTTTACGCCATTTCTTCTCCTAGAAAACAATGATCTATGAAGTCCCTGTCTCCATCTTCATCCTCTCCTCATTCCCTGCAGCTCAGCACACCAGCTCACCTACGAATCTGTTCAAATGCTGTAAAACTGCAGTATGTAATATAATGGAGAAGTACTGGAATAAATCAGCCAACCTTGGTTTGGGATGAGTTGCTTCCCCAAGCGAAGAAGTTCAAATATCTCGGGATCTTGTTCCTGAGTGATGGGAAAATCGAGCATGAGATGGACAGGCGGATTGGTGCGGCGTAAACAGTAAAGTGGGCATTGTACCGAGCCTTCGTAGTGAAGAGGGAACTGAGCCGCAAGGCTGATTCGGATGCCTCCGAGGAGACTTGCTTCGGAGGTTTTCTGAACACGTCCGCCTGGGAGGAGACCCTGGGGCCAACCCAGAATTTGCTGGATGGATTATATATCTCATCTGGTCTGAGAATGTCTCGGGATCACCAAGGAAGAGCTGGAAAGTGTTGCTGGAGGGAGGGATGTCTGGAATGACCTGCTTCCCCTGCAACCTGGCCCCGGACAAGCGGAAGACAATGGATGGATGGATGGATGGATGGAAATCAGCCATACATGTTCAAACCAGGGGCTGCTCAGTGGATCAGTGCTTAGTACTGTTGCCTCAAATTGCTTGGGATGATGAATGGCTGACATGTTACGGATGTTTTTGAAGAATAATGAGTTTTAATTCCGTAACTCTATGAATGGGACTATTTGAAAATAGTCAAAGGTATTTTATGTGTATTTACACTTTGGCCCCCGTCCCTTTCCCTAAGGACTACAGATGGAAATTAGCTTGAAAAGCTACAGTCTGGTACAAACATCTTTGCTCTTGAGCTTAATGTCATTGTACACTGTCCTGATAAATAAATAAATGAAATGAAGATCCTCGGTTCTCGTCCTGTGATCTTTCTATGTGGAGATTGCATGTTCTCCCTGTGCATACGTGGGTTTTCACCGCATTCTCCGGCTGTCTCCCACAGTCCAAAAACATGCTCAGGTTAATTGATAACTCTAAACTGTCTGTGAGTGTGAATGTGAGTGTGATTGTTTGTCTCTCTGTGTAGCCCTGTGATAGACTGGCGACCTGTCCAAGGTGTTCACTGCCTTCACCTTAAGTCAGCTGGGATAGACTCCAGCCACCCCTCGAACCTAATGAGGATTAAGCGGTGTATCGATAATGGATGGATGGATGTTCAAACCAGGAACTAATTCTGAATGAGAATAATGATACAGAAAGTCTCACCTTGCCCTGCGACAGACTGGCGACCTGTCCAGGGTGTCCCCTGCCTTTGCCTGAGTCAGCTGGGATAGACTCCAGCACCCCCTGCGACCCTAGTGAGGATAAAGCGGTATATAGAGAATGGATGGATGTAAAATCTCACCTTGCAAGCAGACAGGATTGATTCCTCAAGTTTGTTACATGTGAGATCTCTGAAGTCTGGATGCTTGTTTTTGAAGCCGTCATCAGCACACTGCAGTTTAAAGGTGGAAATGCTCAGCCATGTGTGTGCCCAGTCTGTAAAAAACACCATGGGGACATGATAAGAAGGTAAGAAACTTGATTTCCCCAGAGAGGGTTTAACAGACCTATAATTAGTATATAAAAAGCTGCAACTGTTATACAATGAATAACAGGATGTTTACATGCGACTCCCTAAGTAATAGCCATACAGTATCATATAATTCTGATGGGTCCATGTTTGGTCATTATAAAATTACTTTCTAATATTTTGTTTTACTTTTTTACTGAAGCACAATTGGAAACAACTGATTCTAATACTTACAGTAACTCAACAAAATTCACAAATACAGTCAAATATAGGGCACTGCCACAGCATTAGTTTATGATGTATAATTGAATTTCTGTCTAAAAGAAAGAAAGAAAGAAGAGCTCTGATGGATAACTGACTTCACTAATGTCATAAATCAAACCATGGCAACAACAAGCAGGTCCCAGCCACGTCTGGGAGTCATCACTACTTTTTAGTTTCCCTTGGAAACAGTTGCTTTGGAACTTTTTTTTCTTTCTGCTGTAGCCTGTGCTACTTTCAGCATCTCTGCATTAGTATTTTCTGCATTTCCAGCACATCCCTGCCCATTTACATCTTCTTAATTTATAGCATTTTTCCTGCACAGGTGTTGGTAAAGTCAGAAGAAGCTCACGGCATCTTGATTCGAGCTTACACAGTGTGTACGCAGTGTTCTCTCTGATTCAATTTACAAGGAACATGTGAGTGTCGCTCAGAGGACAAACGGAAAAATACAGGAAGATAACAACATGAAGCTGTGAGTACACATGCTATTATTTCAGTCTGAAATTGGCAAAAAGATGTCTGAAGCTTTGATTGGACTCCCTCCACCCCTAGATTCACAGGAAATTAAGACGTTCGGTAGATATTGCGTCTCTTGAAGACGAGCTCACAAAGATGAAATAGAGGGAAAAAAATCCCGGAATGTTGAACCATAAGGGAGAATGTCACCATTTTGACTCAGTTATAGAACACTGATTATCTCATTAAAGTGTAATGTTCTGTTGAGTCCCAGCATTCATGTGGATGTTCCTGACAAGTGTAACACATCTAAACCTTGTTACACACCAAGCACAAACACATACTTGCTGTCTCAACAGATATTACTTCCTAATTCTTGAGATATTTTAATTTCAAATCAGATGTGGTATTCTACATGCCTCACAAGATTTTGCTATAAATACAGGTATTGTGAGGAAAGGAAACTAAAATCAGTGCATGATGTTCATCTTGTTAAAGTTCATTTATCCAGCTAAAGAAAGGAGTGAAGACTGCTACTGAAGTATAGTTGAAATAGGAAGAGTAGCTACTGTAGTACTGTACAATACAGGAACTAATGTGGATCTAAATGAACAGACAAATGTATCTTGAGCTAATGCTGGTGTGTTTGAAATTAATCTTTCTATTTATAAGATGCAAAGACCAAATGACAAACAATAAAAATCCACCAACAGTTTGACTACAGTGACTCGAAGATGTAGTTTCTTCTAACACAAACTTTTAGTGAAACATATTTGGCTCCAATACAAGCACAAAAAACTGCCCCAAATCTAAGCTGATTCAGAGCTGTTTACGGATAATATGGATAATTTAATTTTACACAATTAGAACAGTCCCAACGTCACTGGAAAGCAACAACAATAGTGGTCGATTGTTTATTGGTGGTGCAATGACAGATGTTTAACTGCCCTTCAAATGAGGTTGTGTTTACTGTGAAAAGAGCTCATATGAAAACCCACTACTTGTGGTATTCAAGTTATGGGAGGAAATTTTCTGAAAGCTCAGAGTGCGACTGTGACGTGCTTGTTGATGTTTTCAGAAAAAGCAGATGTGGCTCAGCTGGTTTAATGGTTGTCCTTTGACTTTGGCCAAATTGCTCCCAATGGCTTCCAGGCACCTTGCATGGAGGTTCTGTAGTCATTGGTGTCTGAAGGTGCATGTGGAGGGGTGAATGACAAACAAACTGTAAAGCACTTTGAATACTGCTTAGTTACAAAGGTGCTATATTAGTGCAAACTATTGACGATGGAAGCTAATTTTTTGGTGGATGTAAGTAATGTATTGAAAATGTATATAAAAAATAAAAATGTCCAATCTCGCTTCATATTTGAACAATGTCTGAGGAAATGCTGATTTTCAACAATCTTGTGGTCTCATGATGCATCCTTTACATTACATTAACCATTTATTAGCTTGCTCATTAGCATGCTAGCCTCAGTGATTCTAGATGCCAACAGGAACGTTCATATTGCCGTGGTCTAGCAGCTGTGTTCTCACAACTTACGGCACATGAACGATGAGGATTTGTTGTACACAACTTTCCATGTCATAACAATGAGCTCACAAGTTCCATTTGAAGGTAAATTTCAGAACTTTTCAGCATGGTGGTAGCATCATCAAAGTCGTTCATTTTAGTAGAGGCAGAACCCAGACCATGATAACCTAACCAACCTTACCACATATTTTGGTTAACCAAACCTGACCAAACAGCACCTAAAAACTAAGATAATTTGAAAAAAAAAAAAAAATGAACACCCTCTATAAAGATGGTCCTATGTCACACTCTCATGGGTGACGGTCCAGTGATTGAGCAGCCTCTACCACCATCTCACCCAACACCTCCAAAGTGGAAATTGTCACTCTTTATATCACTTTATTTGCAAATACTAACATATGTTGTTTCAGGAGTCATTCCCAATTGACAATTTATGTCTTTTAGGTGTGAGTACATGCTATACGACTACAGCCAGAACCTGGTTAGCATAGCTTAGCATGAATACTGGAATCTAGGGAAACGACTTTCTAGGTCCAAACATTAAAAAAAAAAAAAACATTATACCAGCACATCTAAAGCCAGCTGATACATTACTTCTGGTTTGTTTTGAAGTGTAAAAAAAGAGTAAAAATGACAAGCAGTGGTTCTAACCAGGGTAGTATTAGACTATATACACATAAAGTCTTTTTGCTAATTGAAGCTAACAGGTAGCTGTTGATAGTGTCACAATTAGCATACAGTTATAAGTGTCTTTGCTGTCAGCTAGATAACAAGTAAATGTATTTCCCTATATCTGCAAAATGTTGAATTACACATTGTAGAAAATGTTTTCTACACACATTTGTCTTTATGTGCTTGTCTGACTGTGTACACTTGTGTTAGCGGGTGCGTCATATTGACTGAGACTTGGACAGGATGACTAGGGGAGAGAGCTCAGGTAAACAGCAGGGTGTCCATGCAGTCCTCCACATCGATTACGGACCCCAGAGAGCGTCGGTTGCGAGGGCTAATCTTGGCGTTTAAGCCACGGGTCATTAAGTGTTCACCCGAGAGTGATTCATTCTTCTGTGGAAAATCAAAGTGGTTGCTGCTGTGCTGTCAGTCTGTCGTGCTGGATTTTGCAGAGCTGGTGGAGATATTGCATTATGAGACCACACATACTCGCAGCATGACACACACTGACAGGTTGGGGATATGTAAGGCAATACTTGCAATCATTTGGGGCCGCAGAGCCGACGGGACAGTTTAAGGGGTGATTAATGGAAAGCTGTGAGCTGCTGAGACGTGATGGTGTCAGTGAGACTTGGTTGTCACTCTTTAAACACGAGCAGCCATCCTCAGGTCCTCCTATATCCAGTCTGGATCGGTTTCTGGTAACATATGCATAAAGGCTTCCTTTATAAATGCTTAGGATGTGGAGTATTTCAGTTAAACAGGCTCTCTATAAGTAGTTCATCTGTAGTTTAAGAACCTAGAGGTAGAATTGTCAGCAAATTTCTGTAACACATATTATGAGTATTATATAATCTACCACCTCTATTGATAAACCAAATATAATTAATGTTATTATATTAACAAATGATGAAAATGGTGATAAAAAAAGCAAACTTATAACACACTCTGTAAAGCATTTAGTTTCTTTTTAGCTCATTTTGGTTTTCTGGATGGCAGCTTTACTCAGTCAGTTCAGTCTTTTGGCTTTCATCAACATTGTTTTCTATCAAAGTAGGAAACTGTTCAGCTATAGCTCTGATAACATCAGTGGAAACTACTCATGAAGCATGAAATTGCAATCTGACAAAGTTAGTGACAAGCTGATATTTCCCCAAGGATTGTTAACGAGACTTCACTTTAACCCTCTTTGAAGGGCATGTCATCTTGTCATAAAGTGGCCAGATTTACACCATTTATCAGAGCCAGAAACTGCCAAGACGGACAAAATTGTCAGATTCTCGACTTGTTTTAAACAAATCATGTATGACAAGCAGTTCCATCAGGAAAATGATCCAAATCTAGGCCGAAACTCACATTACATTGAAATCACTTCATTCTACAGGTCTAATTTACAAATTTTGCAAAAATAAACTGTCTAAATCACATCAGATAAAAAATCTCTTTCACTCACTGAAAAGCCATGATAGACTCAACTGTAATTTATCAAATATTATGTGACTTTTTTTAATGGAACTGCAGGCTGGTTTCAGCCAGGGCAGAGAGGAGGCAAGTGTGGAAACACAGAGAGACTGAGAGGAAAATAAAACACACATGATCAATAATAACTGTGCAACATGGTTGGAGGATAGATTCAGCATGGTGAAAGCCTATTCAACAATTAATGTGCAGAGTAGCATAAAAGTTTGCAGAGGTTGTAAAAATGTAAAATATCCTCAACATGTGGAACCACAACTTTTTTCCCAGTATTTGTAACACCTGGGGACACTTGGAAATATGTCATACATCAGGTTCCAGGTTATCGACTCTCATAAATTTAAAGAAAATCAACTTTAGTTTTTTCTGTTTCGTGATTTAGGACATTAGAACTCTGTCAGATTGAACAAAAGATAAACTTTAGTTCTTTCTGCTTCTAGTCCTTCTAGGTGCAGGACTTTAAATTCCTGTATAAAATGAGCCCACAGTGAATAAAAATGTAAAAAATACAGAAACAACTTAGGAGTCAGAGGGTTAAGTGAATTCTAATGTTGATCCTTCTCTGCTAGAAGTCTGTAGACAAATGTTTACTAAAACAACTTTATAGGGTGATAATATGTCAGTACTGAGTTTATGTGCTTCCACAAGTTGCTGAAAAAGTCAATTAATGCAGGTTTAAGGTTTGTTGACTGAACTGCTTGTGTAGGGAAGGATCGTGGGAGACAAACAGTGACTGCTGAAGAAGACAGTCTCCAGTGTCAAAGATAGAAACTTTGCAGGCCAAAAAATCCTCCTGAGCTTCATTCTAGAAACCAAACATTGATGAAAGATTTCAGCTTAAACAGTTTTTCGATCATTTAGAAGATGCAATAAAGAAAAGCATGCAACACCATTACTGAGCTCACAATAGGAAACTTACAACTAAAACCAACAAAAACCAAGTAAAAAGGATGCAGTGTGGACTTGTATTGGTGTCACAGTGGGCCAGTGGGTGTGTGACGTAGCATACGCTTGAAAAATTACACAGAAACAACTGAAAGAAACAGCTCTAACAAAAGTAGTGCACATACATGAGATCAAATGCTGCTTTAGTCTATGGCCAGACAGGTAGCTATATATCATGTGATACTGTTATGATGCTAAATGTTGTCAGTGTATCAAGATCAGGTAAAATGAAATGTACAAAACATCCGACAACAGCCTTTAAATAGGCAAAGTGCATAGATGCATCAGAGATGAAAGTGAAACATTCATAACTCCCAGAAACAGTGCTGTTCAGTTATTAGTTATACAATATTATGTTAAAAAGTGTACTGTTATTATAAATTTGCCTCACTTACTCTCTAAGATCTGCTACAAAAGTGCCCAAAGGGTGTGTGAATCCAACCAGTGCTGCAGCTGTGACCTTAATGTGACCTCACACAACTGTACATTACATTTCCTCTGATGTGTGTGATGTCTAGGTAGATATTTAAAGCTGAGGCCAGGGTTTTGAATGCAGAAGTGAACAAAATGAAGAGATTAAAGTATTTTCAGTCAGACAGTGAACAGTTTGCACCTAACTGACATCTGCTGTGGTGTCTTCACGCTGTCTTCCACTTAGCACCTTGTGTCCACATCACAGTGTGCGTCAGCGATGACCACCGAGTGTGTCATTGAGGCGCATACACAGGTAGCTCCTGCTCCTATAGCAGTCATAATAATTAATCCGTTTCAGTTGCCTTGTCATGTTGCTGAACCACAGCGTTAATATACTGAACAGATGTGATCAGGAAAGTTTTCTCGGTTTCTTAGATAAAATCTGGATGTTCTGCCTCCCTAACCACTTCTGCAGGCTGAAGTAGCAAGTAGGGCTGAAATATTTCTCTTGTAGCGGCACAGCCCTGAGATAATCTCGCAATAAGCACATACAGCCAGTGTAAAAGCCAGAATAATTCACCCTATGGAAAGGTTTCCAGTCTTTCCTGCATCCTGGCTGAGGAATGCGATCTTTCTATCCAGCCGGATCTCCTGAGGACTGTGACAGTAAACTGTGCATGAACTGTTTGACCTGGATGAGGATCATCAACTCTTTCAGGTCAGACATGGAAGGAGGGGAACTGTGCAAATCAAAGAAGTCCTTCATTTCCATTCAGTTAGTTGTGTTGTGAAAAGTATTATTTTTAAAGATTGTCTTGCAATCTTATCTGTTCAAATAAAAATACAGTCATGGAAAAAATGAATAGACCACCCTTGTTTTCTTCAATTTTTTCTTCATTGCAATGCCTGGTACTTCTAAAAGTATATTACCTGAAGAATACAGTGAACATGAGGAAAAAAATGCAGCTGATTCCATAATCCTTTATGTCCTATTTGACATGCTTCAGCTTCATTGTATTCCAGGGTATATAAGAGGCCATTTCATGTCATAAGCAGCGCTGCACATGCAAAGGCTTAGTTTCCTGCTTACATTAAAGTCGTAGCACAACTCAGAAGTTGTCAGCTCTCACATAACGCCTAAAACAAAAGAATTATGTGAAGCCACAAAGGCAGCCATCTTGACACTGCTGGAAAATAGCACGAGTGAGAGACAGGTAGCGAAAAAACTGAAGATCTCCAAGACAGCCGTTGATACACCAAGAATAAACAAGCCCAACATGGTACTACCAAATTGCTAGCTGGTCACAGCAAGAAACGTCTTTCTGCCCCACCAGATGACCGTTCACTCATTGGTTCCTGTGTCAGGAATCGTCCTCAGACCACCAGGGACCTTAAAAATGAGTGGACACTGTGGAGAAATGTCACTTGTTCTGCAAGGACAGCTGGACAGCTTCTTGAAGTTGGTCTGAAGTCACACAGGGCACAAAGAAGCCCTTCATCAACGAAAAGCAGAGGAAAGTCCGGTTAGTCTTTGCTGGAGATCACAAGAATTGGACTGTTGATGACTGGGCTAAGGTTCTCTTCAGTGATGAATTCAATTTTCAGTTGATGCCCACTCCAGACAACTTACTGGTTAGAAGGAAGCCTGGAGAAGCTACAAAACAGACTGTCTGCCCCTGAAGTAAAACATGTGAGCGGATCAGTGACGATCTGGAGTAGTTTCAGAATAGGTGGAACAACGCAAATGCAATTGTCTGAAGGGCAAATGTACCAGGTCATGCACAGGGCTACTCTTGAAAACACTCTTCTTCCATCACCTTGAAAACTCATCCCTGCCTCGAATGACTGGATTTTCCAACAAGACAATGCCCCTTGCCACACGGCGAGGTCAGTTAAAGCCTGGATGGAGAACCAGAACACTGGAACCATGCCTTGTCCTGCTCAATCACCAGATCTTAATCCACTTGAAAACCTGTGGAAATCATCAAATGCAAAATGGAGAACCACAAGCCCAAAAACAAAACAAATTTGTTTGAAATTGTGCAACAGGAATGGACTGCTGTGACAGCAGAACAATATCAGAAGCTGGTGGAGAGCATGCCAAGACGCATGGCTGCAGTCAGCAGAAACAATGGTTATGCAATCAAGTATTAACTCCTGTGTGTATCATGTGACTAAAACAGACAGAAAAGAAAACATGGAAAGCTTAAAAACTGTTTTTGACAGTGCAATGCCATAGCTATTGACGTAAGAACTTCAGTGATTTTGGTTATCAAGAAAACCATGGAAAATGGTTAGATATCAGCTCTGAAATTGAACTCTTATGAGCTATTTTTATTGTTATGATTATATTTGTCCAAACAAATGTACCTTTAGTTGTACCAGGCATTAAAATGAACAAGAAATCAAAGAAAACAAGGGCGGTCTAATAATTTTTTCCATGACTGCATATACAATTTGAAATCCTCTCCAGATTGTAGGATGATTTTCAAATGCACTTGTCCATGTTTTCATCAATAATTGACGTGTGGAAAATGTCACCTTCCGTGCTTCCTACGTTCATTTCATAACTGCCCACCGGACACACTAGTGAACAGTGTGGATTACAGCCAGGGGCCCAGTGACTCGAGTGCACATGTGACGTTATTATGTTTCCTGCTACTTGTCTTTTGTCCATGTTACCGCACCTAGGCGCAAACTGATCCAAGCAGCGGACGCTGAGTTGTCCTGAAAGTCTGTCACCTGCAGGTGTCAAATGCTGAGCCGAGACAAGAGGCCTGAATAACCCCGAGGATGTATCTTGTGTACAGCACTGTCCCCGTTCACACCTCCCCGCCACTCCCGTGTGCAGCAGTTGTTTACCTCTAGCTCAGGTTACACTCGTGGTTGTGCCTTGGTGAGTCTTGTGAAACCAAAGAGATGACCTGGAATTCTATCCTTTGACCCCTGAGTGAAGCAGGCACCACTCACACAATTGGTCTTTCTTTCTTTCT